>NW_016910162.1:2074734-2089283 GCF_001483705.2 Eufriesea mexicana
CCTGCATCGCTTGCTCATCACTTACCAACATGACCGAAAGCCGGAGAGTAGGCAAACCGAGAGACTCTCCCTTACTCCTAACGCCAAGATGCCATTTTGGTAACGAATAAAAAATTTTTCAAACGAATGACACTCTTGTTTCAGTTATTAAGGAGTGGAATACTATAACTTTCAATAGTTATGTTTTTTTAATTATCTATCTAGGTTAGTAAGTAAAGTAGTAAAAGTAGTAAGTAAGTAAAGTAAGTAAATTGCAGTTTTCAATTAGAGACAATTTTTGTCATTCCCTTTTTATTACATTTCTAAATATAAAATGTAAATTTGATATTCTAGAATTTCAATTTGAACGAAGAAAAATAACAGTATAGAAACAAATAATAACGTAATATGATAATGTAATATGATAATATGTAATGTAATAAAATGTAATTTTATACAAAACTGAACCTGATATCTACGATAGACATCTTGCTGCAGATATGAGCCGTGATGGCGCTAGTGAGTTAAATGAAAGATAGTCTTAACACTGCCTACTCGTGAAATGTCGTACTTAAATGTTCATTATGATAGGAATTAATTATTTGGAATAGAAAATTATTTAAATTGAAATAGTATTTAATAAAGACTCACTCATAAAAAAATGGCCCTACTTCCTGGACAATCGGCGTCGCGCCTCCCATGATCTCCATATGATTCGTTACGTTGAACAGATAAATTTTGAAGTCCAGTGGAAGAGGGAAGTCCGACCATAAGTCCCGCATTTCCGAGTTAGCTTTCAACGCTATTTGCTATTCATAATTATTTAATTAATATTTAAATCTGATCGAATACTACTTTAATATTTTCAACTATAGTTGACATATATATAATTTATAAATTATATGTATAATATAAATATTATACATATATTTATATTTATGTTTAGATTTATATTTACATATTTATTATACATATAACTATTATTATCAACCTTGATAATATCAAGATTAGAATTTGATATTAAATGCTGAGTGAATTTTAATTATGTCATGGAGAAACAAACAATGATTAAAAAACGCTACTGGAATAAATTTAAATATAGCGCCACAATGTCACGTAATATCGAATTATAAATATACAGGTAGCCCTCCTATAACACGGTAGATAGATTCCTAGAAAATGCCGTGTTGTGTGAAACCGAGTTGTATGAGACTCAGACGCAGTACAAAAAGGAGGGTTATGTTCCGAAAATTTACTAAAAACAAATTTCTTTTAATTCTACATAAACAACTTAATTTTTATTAAAAATATAAATGTATGTACAACACAAAACAAAAAAAAAACAAAAATATTATTTTAATTTAATGCAACTTTAATTTAATAAATTTCTTCGTCGTCACTGCTCCCGTGTTATAGGATACCGTGTTGTAGAAGGGTTCCCGCAATTTATGAATCGTGTTATAGTGAAATCGTGTTATAGTGAAACCGTGTTATAGGATGCCATGTTGTAGGAGGGCTACCTGTATAATGAAATAAGAAATTAATTTTAACCGATCAAATCATTAATTGAATAGAAATTTTACTGTACTTTATTGCAATTTAAATTATGATCAAAATATTTAAACAATAACGATTTAATTATTCTAACGTATTTTTAATTTACGCATTACAAATTTAATGTTTTTTGAATGTGTTGGTATATCCTTGTACACATTCATACATTATTCTTTCCTATCTCACCTACATTATTTACATGTGTTGTTGTGTTTAAAATATACAAAAATCCCTAGTCTAGTTATAATTTATTGAAAGGTGAAAAATATGATTGACTGAAATCTCAACACCGCTAACAACTCTCGATCCGCGATATGTGCAAGGAATAAAATAAAAACTTAATCATTCTATATAATGTCCCACATTATCTAATTAAATATAGGATAGAAAATTGTTACCCATAGACGTAACACTTTATTATGATTCCGAGCGTTTTGTCGCCACGTCATCGATGTTCTTGTGTTTCTTTAAAACTGTTTATTATATAAAATTATAGTTGATTCTCATAAATGCAAACCATAGGAAGAAAATGCGATAAGTTCATTTCTATTGATATTCTGACTCACGTTACTCAGTAGATAAAAGAAAATATTTTAATTTAGTAACATTTTAATATGACAATATTTTAATCTAATAATATTTTAATATAGTAATATATTAATATGACACTATTTTAATTTAATAATATTTTAATATGATACTATTTTAATCTAATAATATTTCAATATAGTAATATAATTTAATAGTATAATTAAAGTATAATTATAGTATAGCGTAGTATGCTATACTATAGTATATAATATAGTAAATATATAGTAATATTAATATAGTAATACGAGAACTTGATTTTTATGTTTTATATTTCAATTAAATATACATTAAACAAAATGTAAAATGTAAAGTTTATAAAAATATACAACAGTATAAATAACGCAAAGCGCAATTTAAATGCGTATAAAAAAAATTAATTTATCCTTAAGACCATTTAATGTCCAAATTCGTGTCCCTTCCCTTTTGAATCTGTTTATTTCATTACTTGTATGACTACTTAATTACTATATATTACATATTACAGATAATATGTAACGTATATTATATACACGTATATTTAAGTAAACAATGAATATAAGAGAAACGCTAAGAAGTACTGCAATATGTAAGATTATGGTAACGATGTGCAAAACAAGTACAATCATGTAAAATTGAATGCAACGCTGAGGATAATGAGCGGGAAGAATAGTGAATGACAATTACTTCAAGCAAAATACGGCTTTACCCTTGGGATATAATGATAGGTAAAAATTACTCGTGAAAAATTGAATGTAGTGGTAATGACACGTGTAAACGTGTAACGCTCTGCCGTGTTAATTCGCTAAAACACAGTCGACTATTTTACATTGATAAAATCGAGAACTAAAATGATCAGAATTACTATTTCAATTTAGATGAAATCGTGAGAGAAAACTAGTAGCATAAACAGCATAAGCACATTAAATTATAATTTTGTGAAATACAAAATAAATATAATATACAAAATAACATGAGTAATATTAATGACTTGAATAAAACAATTAATTTTTGAATAATTATTCTGTTCGGAATTAATATTTTTTCGATTATTGCTAATAAAAAAGGAAAAAGAAATGATTAAAAATTTTTGAATAACTTATGATATGCTGTAAATTGAATTTACATAATACAAACTCATTACATACAATTAAATTAAATATTCATTCAAGAACAATTTTATTTCTTAGTTTATTTCTAACTACTATTTAATTATTTTTGGTAATAAGAAATGATTTTATTTCAGCAATAATAATTACAACATTAATAAATATCGTTAAAAATATAATTTCGTAATTATCATATTATATTATAAATGGGTTTTATAACTACTTTATTTCTGATTAAAATAAATAAAACAATTTTATCAAACAGACATGAAATTAAGTTTAATAGTAATAAAACTAACAATAGCAACAATAACAATTAATAATCAACAAAATTTGATTTATTGGACATTTCTAATAAAAATAGTATAATTTCGGTTACTAATAATAACCTTGAAATCGAATTAAAAGAACGAAAGAGGAATACAAATTAATTTCCTAAATTATTCACAATAAAAATGATGTAAAATGTTAATTTTGAAAGTACAAACAGTGTATCGTTCAATTTAAAGGAAACTGAATTTGACTAGGAAATAAATTACTATATTTTTTTGTAAATTATTAAAACAACAAATTTATGTAACTTAATGCCATTTTTACTAAACAACAATTCATCATTTCCTAGTAACTTGTTCAAATTATGCATGAAAATATCGCTTATAATGTATCTGTAATCCCACTCACCTTCTTAATTTGAGACCTCAAAAATGGCGGAAAAATGATTGCACAGATCAAAACTCCAAACGCAAACAACGAGCCACCGATGATTCCCAATTTCTTCGGCTTCATAGTAACACACTAGAACAATCACAATTATCGGTATCAATCCAACTTTGTTCCTTTAATAAACACTTTTTCGAATAGATCCACCATATATAGTAATTTACAGCACCAACAAAGAAATAATAACATTAAATAGGCAAAATATACGGGAACAATAACTAGAACAGTGTGTACATGTTTATAACTTTCTCTTGGAACTTTCAAGATACCATAACTATAAACGAGAAAACTTTGCGAACCGAACATGAATAGTTTAAACAGCTACTATACACAATCAAAGTCAAAACTCTCCTTCAACCTATAAAATGGAGAACAAAAAAAGGATAAGAGAGAAAGAACAAAGAATATGTAATAAAATTCACAGTTTTCACTTTATCACATGACGGTCAAACACGATCGAAAATCGAAGATCCATGAGACTACCTAAAGTCTTAAACACAATGACTTTAATCAAATTCTTCGAAACCTTGCAAACTCTGGAAGCATGCAGCGTTTTATGAAGTTTTCGTCCGGTCGTTAGAAACGAAAAAAGACCCAAAAGCGACGAGTATAGGGTTACGTTGACGCTGCGACGAACGAGACGAACCATTAAAGTGTGAGCGACGCGCTCGAAGCGCATTCTTTTGAGAATCCTCGAAAGCTCGTTCGAACGCAAGGAGCTCGTCTGACTCGAATTACTCGCAAAGTATTTTCATCGTCGTGTTTACGTTATTAAGCTTCTTCATCTTTACTGCGAGAAATTGTATTTCCCCTTTTCCTCTCGTTTTTATTTTCAGTCTTTGATTAGATTTTACTTTTATTTAGGCTTTACACTTTGGTTAACTTTTAACGAAATTTTATTCGCGAGCTTTTCGCACACCTTGAAATGCTAAGTGAGCTCGAGGATACGATGTCGGTGGTCTATCGAAAAACGTTGACGAAGGTTAGCCGGCTCCCTCGTCCTGTGCCGTCGATCTTCGAGTGTTCGCGTGAAAGAACTGACACGGTTTCGAGTATCGCTTAACGTCGCCCGACGACGACACTGGCCAATGCGCCCACTCCTGCGTTACCACGTATGATTTTTACGCTATTTGTACGCAAGTTATTGTCAACACGGTTTGAAACTTACAGGACAGAAATTAATGGCTCTATCCTTTTTTGGAATATGCATCCAAGGGTTGCGAAATTTAACCGTTAACGAATGAATTTCAAGAATATATTTTCGTAGATTTGATAATACAGAATGTTGCAACAGAAGGGGCTAGGAGGTCATAAATATTATAAAAAACCGTAAAATATATTGAATTTGACGGGATGCTAAAATAAGAGGAATTAAAATTTGGTGAACTTTTAAGGCTAACCAACATAGGTCTCAAGTCTCCTTTATTGTAATATAAAATACTATTGATGTTATGAAGGTGTAGTTAATAACATTCGATTGTTGACAACATATTGTAAATAATATGTAAACAGAGAAATTGATTCGGAAATATATTAGTATTAGATTGTATAATTTAAGAACAGGAAGAACCAAACAAAACCTCTCCTTTTCTCTCTCTTTCTATCTCATTCTCTTTGTAATTATTTTTAATATACCAGATAAAGCATTTGTATTAAAAAAAGCCAATATAAAAATTTGAAAACATAAAATTAATACTATCACTATTGCCATAAAGATTATATTATTAAAAATATTCAGCGTTCATCGTCATAATTATACATAATAAATGCAGGAGAGTACAGAAGAGTAACAAATAATTAATAAATAATGAATAATTAATTTTCCCACGATGTTATACTTTTGAAGAATAGTTTCATTAAAAATTATATTTAAAATTAATTTAAATTTTCAAGTGCTGCTTTTACAATGTCTTCATTTCAAAATAATTGGAATGAAACTTTAAGTGCCTAAAAACAAATGAAGAAAAATAATAATCCATAAGCGTAAAAGTGAAAAGTAGCAAAAATATTCATTATACATAGAGAAACTATAGACACCAGTAGTCTCAGTCTCTTCATCTCATTTTTCATTTTCTTTAGCATTTTTATTTATGCTTAATGATGATAAAATGGTAGAATTTCATTCTGATATCGCCAAGTCAGTGATGACCGATTTAAAATTCGAACAAACATTTTGAAATAGTTAACAACTTTAATTCTGTGAAATTTAACAATTTCTCAAATTTAATTACGTACAAAAATTTTGCGTATATTCCGATGATTCATGGTGTTGTATAGTGAAAGTTAGGAGAATTTCATTCCAGTATTCCTGAATACACCTATATTACAGTACATTTTGTCTTTCAGTAGGCTTTTGACAATTAGATATGATAGAAAATTTTGAATTTACCTAAAATTATCAGATTCTGAAATTAATATCTTTGTGGTAAAATATAGTTAAATTTACTTAATAAGATTCAACAGAGTTAAACCAAAAGTTATAAAATAAAATATCTCAGTTGATTTAGTAATTATACAATGTATTATATAACCGTAGCTTATGTAATAATTATGCGTATAATGAAATTAAAAAATAATAACAGAAATATCCTAGTTTGAAGTAATAATTAAGATATGTAATGGCAACATGGCGTGACAACTTTTTACGTCAATAAATTATTACATAACACTGAGATTATTAAAATAATTTATGTAACATTTAACGAGATATGATTTCCCAAAAAAGTACGAAAACAAACATCATTTGCATAGTAAATTATTTTTACAACATTCAGTCAATTCTTCTTCCCATTTCCAATCGTAGAAATTTATTTTTTGCTCCTTATTTTTAATATTTCATGACACCTAACATAACCTAACATAAAATTCATCATTATTTTTAATCCGTGATTAATTACCATGAAAACCTGAATTTCTTACCAATCTCGTACACTCGAGTGGCAAAACGTGTAATACTTTGCAAAAGCAACGGATTTTCGCTTTTATAGATTTATTTTATAGATCTGTTCCTCCATGACGCTGTTCTTTGGTGTCAAGTGTAATACCTATCGAGCGCGAAGGTGCAGAAGAATGTATTAAATATGAGATTCTATAGTTATCCGTTACTGGAACACGCTCGAATCGGAAACTTTTACATTATCAGTTTCACTTATGACACGGTTAAGGAAACTGCATAAAATGATAAATACTTTTAAGTACTACAAAAACGCCAGACACTCTAAAATGATTTTAAAGACAAATTAAAGGTTATGGCATTAGATTATAGCATTCTTATTTATTCAATATTTTTCGAATGTAACTTTTTACCATTAAGTCCTTAAACTTTTATTATTACATTGGTATATTGTTTCTCTTGATTCACATTATCGTTCATTTTCAGAGATTTTTGTGCTGATGACTTTAAATCATAATTAGGGATAAGTTTATGTTAAAGTGGGATATTAAAACATGGCGAAACAAGCAGTTTATTATACTTTACGAGCAGTTTATTTCGTTAAATAATGTATGGACAACATCGAGTTTGACGAATCGGTTGACCTTTAACGATGGTTATGATTATATGCATGTCAGTCTTGCACGTTCGGGTGCGACTTTACACTAATTCTATGTATGTAAGCAATGCAGTATTACCAAGGTCAAGTTAGTGCATTTTCTTGACGTGGATCTGTGACATTATATATTTAACACGGCCATTCCTAGAATTTTGGATTCAACGTTGTGTTGTCCTTGAATTAACCCTTTGCATTACGAATTAATTATGAAAAATTATACATTGAAGTACTATTTAATTTTAGTTAACCACTATATACGTATTCCATCCACGATGAAATTAGATACAAATTTTAGAAATTCTTCGAATTTTCTCCACGTTAAAACGCATGCAATATGATTATGGTTGCGTGATTAGTTAGCTTATAATCATGAATCTTGGCATGAAGAAAGATTGTATGTTTATTCTGCAAATCTGGTGTAGAACTAAGAGTAAAGAAGAATTGGGAACCATTGTCATCTTTTCAGCATTAGCCATAGCAATTAAATCTCGTCGACGAAAATGTCATTTTGTATGAAATTTTTCCTAAAACATATATATCCAATAATTATTTTTGAATAAAAAAGAAATTCATCTTATTTGTAAATATAGTCTCACTTTAAATGGTTCTCCATGTATTTTACCACCTTCTCCTGTACGTGTGGGATCACCACTTATGTTATAAATCCTTTGACAATTCTATGAAATATAGTTTCATCCCAATAACCATCCATGCATAATTGTATGAAATTTCTACATGTCTTTGGAGTTTCTTTGGCCCATAATTCTGACTCAATATCACCAACAGTTGTTTTCATTACAACCTAGTTATAACAAATATATTAGTTTGATTAATGTAAAATACTTTTAAAATAAAATTTATTAAAATTTATTATTTATTACTGTAATTCAAATTAGAAATTATTTAATATGTTAATATAGAAATTTAAAAAGTAAATATTGTATATTGGTTCAAATTTTAAAAACAGATATACAATCCATTGAAATATTATTAACTTATACTCACTTTATCCAAAGTGCCTGGCTCTTGCATATAAATATTACTCATGTTTGTATGTCTCCTATAATAAAAAAAATCCTTCGTCAATAATATTTCATATTAAATCTTTAGTCATATATAAATCAGTCAATCAAATAGTTCTTTTCTCGAATAATCATCAGCAGGTAAGACGTACCTTTTACCTCCTTTAGCATTGGCTTTATTGACCCAATCAATTCCACGTGCCACAGCCCCAGTATTCTTGTTGCTTTTACTTTTTCCATGTTCCTATAGATATTTCTACACATTTGTGCCTTAATGCAATATTTATTTTAACTCTATATTCAATTTATCCTTAAATTTTATAACTATTACCATTTGTTCATTCTCCATCTCTTCAATGATCCTCATATTTGCAAACAAATCCTTCTCTGTTCATACATCTGCTGCCCCTTTCATGTTTCTTGATTCAACGTACTATGCATTTCCTCTTCTCACTGCTTTCATTCAAACTTCTCCCTTTTCTTTATGTATGTCAGCTCCATCATTCTGAAACTTAACACATTGGCAATGACCATTGACTTTGACTATGGATATCAATTTTGTTCACATCAAGAACACAAAACACCTTTCTATCTCAGTGTATTCTCTGCATCTTGTTGTTAAGAGAGGACATTGTCTAAATTAATTTCATTCCCTTTCATCTGCCTGAGGCATCTCCCTTTTATGAATCTTTATTCGAACATTAAAGATTTCTATCTCATACATTGTCATATGGTTAGCTGACCTAGAATCCAATAGACATATCATACTTTACATATTTATATTACTGCTTTCATTTTTTTTTGGTAAAAAATATAATTCTTGGCATCTAATGGCTCAATGCTGATATTCCATGAGCCCAAAATCTTTCTACTGTTGTACGTGACTGTTTATTTCGAAGCAATATTGTCTTGAACCTACTCTACGCTATTCTACAGAATAAACATCATCCAAAAGCCTAATTTCAGAAATATAAGCAAAAAAAAGCCACTGACACTTTCGGCCCTGTTCTTCTCAAACCCGCGCTCGAAACGCAAAAAAAATATCCAATCCTGTTAAGGAAGAAATCACTCTACGCTAATAAACAAAAAAAACCGGAGTACAGAGCCTAATTTTGAAGGTAGAAAGCAAAAAAGTCAATTGCGCAGCACGATCTGACAGCCACTGACACTTTCGGCCCTGTTCTTCTCAAACCAGCTCTCGAAAAGCAAAAAAAATATCCAATCCCGTTAAGGGAAAAATCACTCCACGCGAACAAGTGGAGAAATCCTATTCAAAAATCCTAATTCAAAAACCAGAAGCAGAAAAAGTAAATTGCGCAACACGGCCAGAGAGCCACTGTCACTTCCGGCAATATTTATCGAAAACGCATGCTTGAAAACGGAGAAAAATATCCAATCACGTTATAGAAAAAATCACTCTATGCGAAACACAGGAAAAATGCACTTCAAATAGCCTAATTCAAAAGCTAGAGGTCAAGAAAGTAGATTGCGCAGCACGATCTGAGATCCACTGAAACTTTCGGCACTGTTTCTCGAAAATGCACACTCGAAACCGAAAAAAAATATCCAATCACGTTACAGAAAGAATCACTCTACGCGAATCACTCGAAAAATCCGATTCAAAACGCCTAATTCAAAAGCTATAAACCAAAAAAGTAAATTGCGCAGCACGATCTGGCAGCCACTGGCACTTCCGGCACTACTTCTCGAAAACGCATGCTTGAAACCGAAAAAAAATATCCACTTCCGTTAAGGAAAAAATCACTCTACGCAAATCAGTGGAAAAACGCGCTTAAAATAGCATAATTCAAAAGCCATAAGCCAAAAAAGTAAATTGCGCAGCACGATCTGACAGCCACTGACACTTCCGGCACTTATTCTCGAAAATGCACACTCGAAACCGAAAAAAACTATCCAATCCCGTTACAGAAAAAATCACTCTATGCGAATCAGTGGAGAAACCCGATTCAAAAAGCCTAATTCAAAAACCAGAATCCAAAAAAGTAAACTGCGCAGCACGATCTGATAGCAACTGACACTTCCGTCACTATTTCTCGAAAACGCATGGTTGAAACCGAAAAAAAATATCAAATCCCGTTACAGAAAAAATCACTCTATGCGAATCAGTGGAAAAATCCGATTCAAGAAGCCTAATTCAAAAACTAGAAGCCAAAAAAGTAAATTGCGCAGCACGATCTGACAGCCACTGACACTTCCGGCACTGTTTCTCAAAAATGCACACTCCAAACCGAAAAAAAATATCCAATCCCATTAAGGGAAAAATCACTATACGCGAATAAGTGGAGAAATCCGATTCAAGAAGCCTAATTCAAAAACCAGAAACCGAAAAAGTAAATTGCGCAGCACGGCCTGGGAGGCACTGTCACTTCCGGCACTATTTATCGAAAACGTATGCTTGAAACCGGAAAAAAATATCCAATCACGTTATAGAAAAGATCATTCTATGCGAAACAGAGGAAAAATGCACTTGAAATAGCATAATTCAAAAGCCATAAGCCAAAAAAGTAAATTGCGCAGCACGATCTGACAGCCACTGACACTTCCGGCACTTATTCTCGAAAATGCACACACGAAACCGAAAAAAAATATACAATCCCGTTACAGAAAAAATCACTCTACGCGAATCAGTGGAAAAATCCGACTCAAAAAGAATAATTCAAAAACCAGAAGCCAAAAAAGTAAATTGCGCATCACGATCTGACAGCCACTGACACTTCCGGCACTATTTCTCGAAAACGCATGCTTGAAACCGAAAAAAAATATCCAATCCCGTTATAGAAAAAATCACTCTATGCGAATCAGTGGAAAAATCCGACTCAAAATGCCTAATTCAAAAACCAGAAGCCAAAAAAGTAAATTGCGCAGCACGATCTGATAGCCACTGGCACTTCCGGCACTACTTCTCGAAAACGCATGCTTGAAACCGAAAAGAAATATCCAGTTCCGTTAAGGAAAAAATCACTCTATGCGAATCAGTGGAAAAATGCGCTTGAAATAGCCTAATTCAAAAGCTTTTAGCCAAAAAAGTAAATTGCGCAGCACGGTCTGAGAGCCACTAACACTTCCGGCACTATTTCTCGAAAACGCAAGCTTGAAACCGAAAAAAAATATCCAATCACGTTAAGAAAGAAATCACTCTACGCTGATAAATGAAAAAAAGTTGAGTCAAAAGCCTAATTTTAGAAATAGAAACCGAAAAAGTAAACTGCGCAGCACGATCCGAGAGCCACTTACACTTTCGGCACTATTTTTGGAAAATGCACGCTCGAAACCCCAAAAAAATATCCAATCCCGTTAAGGAAGATTTCACTGTACGCTGTTATGCCGAAAAAATCTAACCGAAGAGCCTAATTTCAGAAATATAGGCGAAAGAAGTATACTGTGTAAAACGATTTTACAGGCACTTGGTTTTCCGTTAGTTTGTTTCATATATGCACCTTCAATCGTAAAATAATTGCCCTACTGTTTGGAGAACAGTCTATTCTATGCAGGAGTAAGGAAATATCTTAATCCACAATCAAAATTTAGAATGTAATAATAGCGATAATATATAATTATGTTGCAATTGAACGTGAAGGTCGAAGAAAAATAGAAGAAATATTAAGAAGCTGCCTATTCAGTAATGTTGATCAAATATTCCAACGGGCAACCGAAATCTAGAATCTCCTACGGCGGATTGTAACGGACAATGCGTTAGTATTATAGGATCCCGCACTCACACCTCTTTATTTTCCAAATGTATCGGTATATGATTTGCACTATGCAACATCACTTTTTTCACATGTAGTATATTACCACCGAAGAAATGTTCATAGTTAGTAATCTTGAACTTCGTAACCTAATTCAAACGTTAATCAGCAATATCACTACTTCATGAAACGTTTTGAGATTTAATATTTCACTTTGACGCGTAAGAATATTCCACCATTTGTTACCGGTATGCTTGCTTGCCGCCAACTGGAAGTTGGCTGCAGCCGGATGTGCTAGGTATTTTTGTAGCGGGAAAATGTTGCATCTTTGAAATAGCTATATGATAAAGTATCGATGTAAAATATCAAACTTTATCTTTTATATTTAATAATATCAATGAAGCAAATATGAATATATTTCTGTTGCGAAAAATTCAAAATTTCTATAATTAATTTATAAACTCAAATTATTAATTATTCCATTTCACTAATGGAAACACAAACCATTAGTATCTTTGGCAATGGTTCAAACACTCTATGCAATAATCACCAATAATGAATTAAATAACAATGAATTCATACCCAGACTTATATTAGAAGTCTCGCTAAGGCTGTGTCTTCAGGATGCAATTATAAAAGTTGATGAATTAATTATAGACGAACATTAAGTCACAGATGAAATCGAGTGATTTTGTTCTTGGTAAAAAGAAAATGAAACTACGATGGTTATATACTTAGGCACTTTTTATTCACTTTGGAAGTTTCACATATACACGTTAATTATTAACAACATAATTCTTTGGTTCTCTTTTTATATCTCTGAATTTATTTTTTATCCTTTCCTTCATTACCCGGAAAATATAAATATAAGACAGCCAATGAAAAATCCTACTTTCTATAACATAGTTATAATGTAAACAATAAACTAACTCTTTCTCTTTTTTTATAACTTCTAATTCTTCTTGAGTGTTTACTTCATCGTCACTTTCTCAATCGCTACTACGGTCTTCCTTCCTTTTTTTATTTACATGTTCAGGGGTTTCAACAGTTGGTTGTGAACTTAATTTTGGATCAGTTAAATGATCATGAGCTAATTTGCCCTTATCGCGAAACTTTTTATTTAGTATCACAGATTCTTCTTTATCTTCCTCTGCTTCTTCACCAAGTGATAAAAGATTGAAATGTCTGTAACAAAATTTTTCGTAACAAAGAATAACTCTACCAGGGCTAAATTCTGCAAACATATATGATTTTTACCTTACTGCTGCTGCTTTACTTTTTGAACTGTCCTTTACTTCTTCACTTTCCTGTACTATTATTCTTGGTATAATATTAGAAAATGGATTGTTCGATATTATAGATTTTAACAATCTTGGAGGATAAAGTAATCTATCATGTTACAAAAAAGTGGAAATATGATATTTATATCATTTCTTGACATATTTTCCTGTAAACATTAAATTTACCTTATCTACAAGTGTTTCTTCAAGTTTAAGCATGTTACATATAGTTTCTCCAGTAAATTTACCAAAGATTGTATGTTGATTCTGCACATCTGGTGTAGACCTAAGAGTAAAGAAGAATTGGGAACCATTGTCATCTTTTCCAGCATTAGCCATAACAATTAAATCTCGTCGACTAAAACGTAATCTTGTATGAAATTTGTCCTAAAACACATATATCCAATAATTATTTTTGAATAAAAAAGGAATTCATTTTATTTGTAAATATAGTCTTACTTTAAATGATTCTCCATATATTTTATCACCTTCTTCTGGCCTGTGGGATCACCGTCTTGTGTTCTGAATCCTTTGATAATTCTATGAAATATAGTGTCATCCTAATAACCTTTCATACATAGTATGAAATTTCTATATACCTTTGGTGTTTCTTTTGCCCATAATTCTAACTCAATATCACCAACAGTTGTTTTCATTATCACCTAGTTATAACAAATATATTAGTTTTATTGATGTAAAATACTTTTAAAATCAAATTTATTAAAATTTATTATTTATTATTGTAATTCAAATTAGAAATTATTTGATATATTAATATAGAAATTTAGAAAGAAAATATTATATATTGGTTAAATTTTTGAACACAGATATACAATCCATTGCGATATTATTAACTAATACTTATTACTTTACCCTTAGTGCCTGGCTCTTGCATATAAATATTACTCATGTTTGTAAGTCTCCTATAATAAAAAAAATCCTTCGTCAATAATATTTCATATTAAATCTTTAGTCATATATAAATCAGTCAATCAAATAGTTTTTTTCTCGAATAATCATTAGCAGGTAAGACGTACCTTTCACCTCCTTTAGCATT
>NW_016910162.1:2089296-2102096 GCF_001483705.2 Eufriesea mexicana
GCCCCATTGTTCCTGCTGCTTTTACAGTTTCCAAGTTGCCATAGATATTTCTACACATTTGTGCCTTAATGCAACATTTACATTCTATATTCAATTATCTTTAATTTTTATAACTATTACCAAGTGCTCATTCTCCATCTCTTCTATGATCCTTATATTTGCATGTCGATGCCACACATCCTTCTCTGTTGATACATCTGCTGCCCCTTTCATGTTTCTTGATTCAACGTACTGTGCATTTCGTCTTCTCACTGCTTTCATTCCAATCACTTTCTTTTCTTTATGAAGAATTTTTCCAGATGTAACTGGTACACTCCATTGTTTGCAGGACTTCAGAGTTTGAACTCTATTGTATCTAGTTTTCCAGGCGTTAGCCAACTTACCGATCGTCCGTAATAATGGCTGGTCTACTTTTCTTTTCAGGTTTATCTATATTCTTTTTAGGTTTTCAAGTTTTTCAAGATTTCATTCGAAAGACATCGTTGAACGTCGCGGGATCCATGCGTATATACCTAAGTAGTTATTTGTAACCATAAGATAAATCCCTAGGCTAATTGTAAGTTTCATGTGCGTGCTATGCGTACAAAGGTAAACTACGTAGCCACCTTCACGTGGTGAGCCTGGTAATTGATATCGTTTTCCAAAGAACAATTTTTTTGAAACGATACCAAGCTAAGGTTTATGCACCAAAGTTGAAATATTAGTTATCAGCTACTTATAAGTTAGTTATAAGTTAATTATAAATTAGTCATTAATTAGTTATTATTAAATTATAAGTTATATATAAGTCAGTAATAAGTTCAAGATATTTCCTGTCTACTGCAAATTTTCAAAGTTCCCTTTGAACTTATTTGTATTATTATTTGTATTTATTTTCTTTTTTTTTTGCAGACTGTAATATGTTATTTCCATTGGTACTCGGATTACGCATAGCTACGGCACTGCCAAGATTAGAAAAGCGGGCAAAGGTTACGTTACGGTAAAATCCTGTATATACGTACCGACAAATATTTTCTCGATTTAATCGAAATGAAAACTGCCTGCAGAATACGATACTGAGTAGAAAATTCGTGTCAAATAAAGAACTTTTTGTAAAAACGCAAAAATAGTACGTAGAAAGTACGTTCGGCGACCTTTTTTTAAAGTTTGTTGACCAGTCATAATTATTCAGAAATACAAATAGGTACAATTATGGATATTGATAAACTCGGAATATTCTAACCTAACTTTAACCTTCTAACATTTTCATTTTTTATGTAATAATTCATTTTAGCTAAAAATTGTTTGCTTTTAGAAAAAACACAATTTTCGAAATCTGAGTGTGGTGGAACAATTTCAATTACGCATTCGTGTTTAGTAAAATAAACTGTACAAGAATGATCTAATGGATATTACAGATCAAAATTCGTGTAAAATTAGTATATAAAATTTTCTACATAATTAAGGAACGAATAGTATTTGCTAAAAAACAACTTTATTAGCTCCATTTTATACAATTACACATACACGTATTAAGAAATTTGTTAATACAAAAATCTGTTGGCAGTGTTAGTGTCAGTCAGTACTGCACTAGCTGTACATTACGTTCTTTTGGTATCTTACAGAACCTAATGATGTAATAATCGTTATAACCATGATTAACAATCAGCTAGTAACAATATTATTAAAACGGACTAGTATCAAAAAATTGTAAAAACGATTAATCGAAATAACAAGTTACGTATTTAACGCGAGAACTATCGACGCAGTCAAAATAACTGGTTTGTAATTTTTTCCAAAAATTACTCCAATTTTTCTTCTCCTTTTTTAACATTTGCTATATTTTATTTTTAGATTCTCTTTTACTCCTGTTTTCTGTTGCGAATTTTTTCGAAAACCTGTCATTTTGATTGTTCTAAATACGAAATACGTATTACCTGAATTAAAAGTTTGGAATTATTTTCTGTTAATCGGTCAGCACATAATCAAAATCGAGACTCGAGTTAATTTAATTTGAAATGTATTTAATTACCCCATAAAAATCTTATGAGAATATCTTACCACGTAATAGTTGAGAACGTTATACATAAAAATAATTTTCAACGTTCTTTAATATTTTCCTAATATTCAATCCTGGTGCAACGAAGTATAAATACGAAAACTAATTCCATAATTTACATTTCTATTACCTGGACGTGAATTACATTATTAAATCCCAATAATCCCTAACCTGTGGAACTCCATCAAGCCTTAAAGCCGCGTTTACATCAGACCAGGCATGATCCGAGTTGTTTATCGAGAAACACCAACTAAACTTCTGTTATTTCAGCCTTTCAACGATCCTACATTGTTAACAGCATCAATTACAGCTGAAACCGCCGAGCTGTCCCACCAAAAGCAGCCAAGAGACACCTTCAGGTAGAACGATTAGAAATCGTTTCCATTGAATCGACAGCGATTACCTCGAACAACTATGCAGCCTGAGCAAACTCGTCTCGTGTAAACGCAGCTTGAACCCCCAAAGGAAACCATTAGACCCAAACGAAATCTCTCATCACTCCCAGTTCACGCGACTAAAATGACAAAAATCGTTCAATTGATGCTCGAAGAAAGGCACGATAACAATTCCAAACTTTCCAATAGCATCAGCTATCAGTAATTCCAAGGATTAACCATCGACAGTTCTAACGTTAACCTCTTGTACCAACAAGTATGTCCCAAAGTGATCTTACTTGAGCCATCCATGGGATTTGTGAGCGTGAACAGCAACTGGTACAGGAAAAGGTTTGGGCACGTGGTAAGGTACGGCCACGTGCACAGGATAAGGCCTGTCCACATGGATCACTTTCTCGTAGGGAACCGGGAACGGTTTGGGTACAGGGACAGGAACAGCCACAGGTCGATCCACGGGCACGTGAACTGGCCTGTCGAAGGGAACAGGCACGGGTCTGTCGACGTGCACTATCTTCTCCACGTGAACCGGATACGGCTTTGGGACTGGAACCGCGACTGGTACCGGAATGGGACGATCCACTGGCACTGGGACCGCTCGGTCGACTGGTACAGGCACCGCCACGTGTTTGGTCACTGGAACCACGAATGGGACCGGGTGTGGAACCGGCTGAGGCACTGCGACTGGAACCGGGTGCGCAACTGGCTGAGGCACTGCGATTGGTACCGGATGCGCAATTGGGTGCGGAACTGGTAGTGGAACTGCAGCTATTTAATGTAAGTAAAACAGAGTTGCGTTTAGATGAGAGATTTAGAGGTGACGTTTGTTTTAGGTAGCCATAGTAGCCATGGTGGCCATGAATTATACGAATGTAGAACGAGTTATGATTGAAAAATTGAAGCTACTGTGCAGATTCTACATCTGGGTTTACGAATAAAAATTATAAAATATGTTATAAGAAATAAAATATGCTGTTATATGTACTGTCTTAATTTACATATAGAAGAGTTGAAGATGATATTGGTGGATATTGTAATTGGTACAGCATTAGAAAGGAATACATGCTGCACAAGTGTGTATGTAATATACGAATAATATAAATATACAGGGTATTCTAGCAACGGTAGTACAACCGACAAGAAGCTAATTCTACATGAAAAAACAAATCGAAAATAAAGAATAAAATTTTTTCGTTCGAAGCTTTGTTATTGTGAAAATCGACTTTGAATATTCACCGAATACGCTAATATACTGATGGTCCATCCATGGTAAGCCATAGTTAAGTGCACGCGTACCCGGTGAATATTCAAAGTCGATTTTCTCGACAACGAAGCTACGAATGAAAAAATTGTATTCTTTTTCTTTGATTCGTTTCTGCATGTAGAATCACACCCTTCCCGATTGTACCGTTGCTGGAACACCCTGTATATAATATATCTATATATATTATTACTAACCTTCAATTGGTGACCACTATTTTCATAGCTCTAAAGATAAACGTGACGTCAAATTGACTCCCTATTAATACTGGTGACTTGACATCAAATTGATTCCGAATTTGACGTATCCTTAAATACCTAGATCTAGTAATATACGTAGACGTATATTACTAGACACGTAAATGTCACCACTGACGATACTGAGTCAATTTGACTTCGAGTTATTACTATTGTAGTGATATGAAGTCAATTTGACGCACGTCGTCACTTTAAGGTTAATATATATCACTGTTAATTGTATTTGGAGCATTGTAGTGAAAAAGAAGTGGAGTAATTGATTGATGGTGTCGTAATGTAGCACTGACAAGATCATAAAGACAGGATATCCATATTTTCATCATTGACAGAAGCAGGGTCGTGTAACTTCGCGTGATGAGGAGAACGAATTGAAGTAGGACATTAACGATTGACATGACGAACTTCAATGCATTGGCGTAGACGTAAAATCAATATTCATTAATCGCGATTATAATTAATCGCGAAGAAAATCATAATGATGTAATTTATCTTACTATACGTTTGCGTTATTAGCCAAAACGACCGATAATCTTTGTTACTGTTTTCGGCCAATAGATGTCACTGCCTGTGATCAAGGGAGCGTCAGCAGAATTGATCATTTTCTTTTCTCGAACGCATAGTACGTAACTTACACTAGAGGTCGCCTCGAAAATTTATGAAATTTTTCTATTTCTTTGAAGTTTTAAAATAATGTCAATCGTTAACACGTATAAGAAAATTATAGTACACGTACGTGTATATGCGTATGTTCAATACTAGTGCAATTTATATTAATAGTATTGTGAACGTCATGAATAATAAAAATAATTATGATAATCTTTTTTCCATTTAAGTACAAACTTGATAATTATTAATTATTATTGATTATTATTAATAAAATAATTCCTATCTCGTTGGAAAAACTAAAAATAAATTGTACATAGTTATTGCTCGTTTCAAATAATTATACTTTGAACGACATAACTACAAATAGCAATAATGTTTTGAAATCGTCATCAGTATGCTACACACAAAATTAATTAGTTTTATCAAAGTGTCAGTAGTGTCATGAAAGAGAAATTTATGCACTTTAGCTGCTCTTGAGTAATAACGGAAACGTGTGTAGAAACTATGAAAGATATCATAGTGACGCCATTCATAGTTTAGAAGGTGGCCTTGAGCAACCAATTGAACTTGAACATAGAATACGAATTAGGTATATTAATTCATACTTGATGACCAAACAAATTTCCTAAACAATAGTCCTTCTCTGATTGACTTTCGTTGACCATTTTGTATTTCCTTGGTAAACTGTCAAGTTCATTTTTATAAGGTGTTCCAAAATTCACGCAAGATTTGAATTTTGCGCTATTTATACGGTAAAGTATTGCCAACGAAAAAGAAGACGGCATGACAGCTGACAGTTCAGGGTTATTAAAAATGGAGCGCTACACGAAAACATTGTCGAACAATATTTACAATTTTTAATTAAAAACCTGTGTTTTCTATCAAAATTACATCTTGCGTTAATTTTGGGACACCCAACACAAAATATCCATTAGGAACACTGACATGTCTTATATAAAACAAAATTAAAAAATTTTCCTTTTATTCAGAAGACTAAAATTTTTTATATAGAACAAGATTTAACAACTTATCTTCCATTTACTTTTTTTATATATTTTATAGAATTGGCAAATTACCATCCATTTTTAAAAATTGAACCATAAGTGAACAATGAATCAATGGTCAATAGATCACTGATGGAATAAAGGCTTACTTAAAATTATATTATTTTCAGTTTATCTGATGTTAATTTTAAATATTAAATTAAATCAAATTAAATTGAAATATGAGTAATTTTAATTACAAATGTAAACAAAGTAGGATAGCGAGTATACTAACGAGCTACATGTGCTATGGCTGGCGGTAGTGGCGGCGGTGGTGGCGCTACTGGCCCAATCGCGTGATCCAAGTGTGCCCCTATGTCCGGAATGGAAGTCTCGAAGACAGGGGCTGGTTCAGGTGGACTAAAGACTTGCTCGGGTACGCCATATTCCAAATTTAAAAGTCCTCTTTTGTCGTGTTTCTTTAATATGACTGATTTATTTTTCTCGTGCTTTTGGACAGTAATTGCTGCACTCCCTACCAGGAATAGGGATAGTAGAAACTAGGAAAAAGTCAAATATGCGTGAGTATAGAGGACATCACAACGTAAGGATATAAAAATAAAGATAAATTTTTATAATTTATACGAGTTATAACTATTTTTATACTTAAATAACTTTTGTTTATAAATGTAGAATAATTTAGCTAATTTAAATAATAAATTTAATAAATAATTTTTAAATAATAAATTTAATAATAATTTGAATAATAATTATAGTGATAATTCAATTATAATTTTGATAATCTTTTTCTTCTCAAAAAAGTATTTTTTCTTTTAAAACAATTCTATAGTGTGATAACTGTAGACTTGTATTTAAATAAAAACACACTATACCTAGTATTTTTTACACAGACCGTAATTTTAAACGACAGGGCAGATTTTTAAATAAAATACACTTTTGAATAATCAATGTGCAACAAAGTACAATCAATATAAAAGTCGCATTTTCATTTTACCAAATTCTATGTCAAAGATAAATAGAATCCTTTATATCTCGAAAATTAATATTAATAATAATAAACATCCATTTATAAAATAAAAACATCTAAATATGTGACATACAATAACATAAATAGATCCACAAACTTAATTACTTTCTCTAATGATTAAACCACCGAGTAACAAATTAAAACTTCACTATATAAAAGAAAAAAATTCTTCTAATCACTTAACACCTCAACAGCCAAACATCCCTGAGATCACTGTTCTCCGACCAATGTAACCACAACTCTATCACTGGTATAATACCAAAAACAACCATATCACAGTTAAAAATGTAAAAGATCATATATGTGAAACGATTAGAGGAAGAACGAAGGAAAATATACCAAAATGATCTTCATGACTGTTCCCAGAGAGGCTTCCTAAATCCCAGCTAGTGGCTACGGTGCCGAAGGAAAACTGCGTTTGCTCGCTATCGGTGACCCCCATAAGTATTTATAGGGCATCCACCGGTGACACATCACGGTAGGAAGAGCACATCGTTGTCTTCATCGAGCTGAATGGACTTTCGCTGGTACCAATCCTGGGTGATGGCCAAATAGCGGTCGTGACCGCTTTTCTTTCATGCAGCTAGCTTCGAACACGTCTATGTGGAAAAGAGAATGAGAAGCATCATCATTCGCGTGTTAGGACGAGTGTGGACGTAAGTTTCACGTGACTGGGATCGTCTTTGAGATCGTTCAGATAGGCTAGCTACGGCCAGGTGAAAATTGTCTACGTGAAGATTCAAATTAATAAGAATAGCTGCGCGTCCATTCGTGACACGCTTGTATAGCAACCTGGTTATGCGAGTGGAAGACGGTGTCATTTTTTCTTCCTTTCTGTTATATCCCGACGGAAGCGCTGCAGTGGCCGCGGCGGGGAATACCAATGCCGCGTTTGCGTAAGCGTGAAATGTGCATTAAGGAAAAGCATCATTCATAAGTCGTGTGGCACGTATCGTGTATATATTCACATGACAATGTTTGCGATATATAATATGAAAGCAACGAAGTAACTTATATTTTATATGTATTAATTGTGTTATTACTGTGCTCTTGTTAATTGTGTTAAATTATATTATGTAATATTATATAGATATACTATTAGATATTGCGTGATGTTTGGGATTAAGTACCATTAAGTAAAATTGTGTGTTATATAATATTGTGCAATGTCGTATTGGCCCTTAAGGTTATTACACTACTATACAATGCTATATCTTTATTATTATTATAATTATAGTAATCTACTTTTGCTTTTATTATAGTTATCGAAGTCTACCTTTATTATTATTATAGTTATGGAAGTCTACCTTTGCTATTAATGTAATTATAGTGTACTACCTTTACTATTATTATTGTTATGGGAATCTATCTTTACTATTAATATAATTATAGTGATCTACCTTTACTATCATTATAATTATAGTAGTCTATCTTTACTGTTATTATAATTATAGCAATCTACCTCTACTATTATTATGATTATAGTGGCCTACCTTTACTATTATTGTAAATATCTTTACTATATATAAATAGCTAATCCTTGTGAGAAAAATAAATTAAATTTATAACGTATAAATTGCCTTTATGTTTGAATTGAAAAATAAATTATTATTATACAAGTATATTATACCATTATTATATATTATATACGTGAACTTACAAAAATATGCAAAATAAATAGTACTTGAGTAAAACTTTCCATAAGAATATTAACAATCTCCTAATAACATGATCAATAACTCAATCAAAATTAGTGCATTCCACTATCCCCCACAACTATACTCTCAATCATATGAAATTACACCTATTCCTCCATTCATTAATTCCTTTTCTACTTAGAATCAAACAAAAGCACGCACAGTACTGGAAATATCATCTTCCCAATCCTAATTCCTATAACTTATAACTATACTTACAACACACTTGATAACCAATTTTCCATCGATTCTAAAATAGTAAAATTTAAGTAATCTCGAGTAACCTGACTCATAATCCACTCCTAATTATCGTCCATAATAATCGTATCTAAGTATTATAACTGATATAAGTAAACCTAACCTAACCTAACCCTGTAAAAGAAAAGAAAGGGAGGAGGAGAACAATTATTCAACTTTATTTGAATGAAAATGAATTGAGATTAATTAGAATCGTCCAACTTGACCGTTAACTATTTCGTCATTGTAGGTATCGAACTGGTTGGAGCGTGTTATGCATTCATAACGATGAATAATGGATGGCTAATGGTGGCCGGCATTAGAAGTGGCTCGTACGTATTAGAAAATGAAAGTTAAGAAAGTTCGCGGACGCGGCCAACGCGGAAACAAACTAGCGCCACTGGTGCAAGAAACGGATCAGCCGGTTTCGTTGATCTCGTTGGCCGAGTAAAGGCAACAGCTCTTCGTTACAGAAACCAAAGAATGCCACCCGTTCACCAGGTCTGAAGCGTGACACGAATTCTTAGCGAAACATCACGGTCTATTTGTTTATGATTGCGAAGATTAAGTTGCAATAACTACCATACTCTATACCATTTTAGTTAGCATATTTGGATTATCTGAAGTTGAATTCGAGAGCGAGTGGTTGGTTTGAAATTTGTACATATTACAAGTAAAATTACGTAATGATGAAAAAGACCGTAACTGAGAATCCTTTTCAGTGAATTAATTGAATTACAGCATTTACGTTTTGTAACTGAAATATTGTTATGATCATAGAGAATGTGATTATGACAATGTTATGATAACACAAGAAGAATCGTGAAATATTCGTTTTTATTAGCTAAACCATCATTATAATTTAATAGAATTTTTCGTTCCTGTAATACTAGTTATATATAGTATAATAATATATACAATATATGTATATATCTATGTATAGTAGTTATATGTATAATTATAAATTCCTTAATTTGATTTTTGTAATTTAATAGAATTTTTCATTACTGTAATACTTGTAATATATAGTACAATAGTATATACAATATATATATTTACGTATAGTAATTATATGTATAATTATAGATTCCTTAATTTGATTTTTAATTTTAAATTGTTCAACTCATTTTTTTAATTCGGATAGGAATAATATTTTTTTAAATAAATTGACTTTTGACATAATAAGAAAATATTCTTATATATTATAACAAAAAATTTTAAAAATAATGAATTTAGTTTTATTTATTTTTTAAATATTGAATATCGTAGTATAAGTTATACCCTCAATTATTTACAATATAAATATAGTCTACTATCATAACAGCTGTATCAAAGTATTCACTTTTGGTCACAAATCAATATTAAATTGGACAAGTCAATTAATCTAGAGATAAAATAAAAACGATTTCGAAAACGCCGATGAAATTATAAAAAAGTCTTCGGAGAATTTGAGAAAACGCGAATTGCACGTGCCGCTTCCATTTTGCAATACGTGCTCGGAACAATAGAGAAAATAATTACAATAGAAGTAGGTAAGTAGTACAATCGACTATCCGATCTACGAAATGTTTCCAAACAAAATTCATCAATCGAGTAATTGATAAAATAATCAAAATTTTAGAAATACTATTACACACGATCCTTAACCAACATGGCCGTTAGATTCCCTAATCATGTTTAAAGAATTCTTTCATATGACAAATTAACGAAGAACGTGTAAATAAATAATTATTAAAAATTTAAAAGAATTATTTAAAATAAAATGTATAAGCTGCAAATTAGAAATTAGAAATTATACAGGATAAAATTATTTTAAAAATCATTTAAGTCAAAAGGAATGATCTATTTTTCTTTATTTACTAATCAGACGACATTTTTCTTTATATATTATATACTATATTGAGATTTTGGATTTATAATTGTAAAATAACTACAATATATATTCTCTATTAAATTCTTTTATTACTCAAGGAGAGTATATCTAACTTCGTGTTCTTTTCTAGAGTGACTGATCGACATAAAATTATTTCGTGTACAGAGAAGGGAGGTCCGAAGTGAGGTTAGGGTTGGCCACCATTATAATTTTAAAATAACTACGATATATATATTTCTTTTTCAAATTCTTTTGTTACTCAAGGAAGGTATATCGATTCGTTAAAGAATGTCAAAAGAGTATGTGACACAGTTCGCCTAACTTCCAATTCTTATCTAACATTTATATAAACATCGGTTCTCGGAATCTAGGTCTTATAAACTATTTATTTATACCTTACATTCTAGATTGATTTTTGTATATAACTAAACTTATCTTTTCAATAATCTACACAAATCATCTAGAAATCATAGCAATAGTAAATAAATAATTCTCACAACAACCCTCTTTATCCTTTCTTGTAAGTTCAAGATAACCTCACATACCATGAGATCTAAACAACTGAATCTCTATAATATCACCATAGGATTAAAGAATTGAAGAAATTCTTTACATTATAATCCTTCTAGACCAAGTTTAAATACACAATAGTAAATCTTTCAAACATCATGTTAACCTCCAAAATTACTAAATTACTATCATAACAAATATAGACATGTATTATATATTACATATCATAACAAAAATTATTATCTATGTGGGAACTATAACACAGAATATCCTGACTAGTGTGGTAAAGAGGGGGTTAATAATATTTAACATTTAATATTTATGGCCGAAGGATGGAGGAGTATATGAAAGTTTCGAAGACTTTCCTTTTATTGGACTGACTGCTCTTCGCCTCGAAGAGATCATCACGTCATCACTAGTTGTAAATGTTTCAGACGTAAACAGTCGCAGACTGCGTGTCGCCTGACTGTTTACGTCGTCTATTCTAAAGATTGCTTATAAACATGAACTTCTATTCTTAGTTATATTTTTAATTTCTTGATGGTATTATAAAATAAACGGGAGCTCGAGGTTTTCTGTGATGCGTGCAGCATGGTGGACTGCGGAAAATTGTCCCCTTCGAACCCGTCAACAAAGTTCCTATACCTCTCTATGACATCAGCCCATTGCCTAATTTCGTTTTGTCATTCAACCTAACTTCGAGGAACCATCTAGCTTACCAATTTTCCTCGAAGCAAAATAGATCTCGATGTAGGGTGACGCTATTAAAAATGAAGATTCTTCTCACAATAGACCAAGTTTAGGTACCCTCCTCTTCATACACGTATGTCACCAGAGAAGAAGAAATACGCTTGCAGTTTCTCTATCAGATCACTCGAAATGCTATCGCTGAAACAATTCGTTTAGGCGAAACTTCCAGTGCAAACTGAAAGTTCAAGATCATTACATGTAAACATCCAATATAGTGTAAATGTAAGCGAGTTTCATTATAATTCTTGAGCACTTTCTTCTCCGGAAACATGAAAGCAGCCAATCAACAGAGTCGAGTTCCTGGACTTATCAAACAGGGCAACCTGACTTTGACCATCTGAATCGATCGATCTGTTTATCTCGTTGGACAAGGAATATATAAAGCTTCGGTTTTCTCGATCTAACGAACAGTTTCTTCTCGACGAGACCGACATGTCTATGATCACGGTAAGGAACATAATTACAAAATACAATTATCAATTAAATATTCGTTTCCTTTGATCTCTTCGATTTCTTCGATTTATTCCAACGAATAATCAAATTAAAATTCTTTTTACCATTTTATCGATGTACAGGGTGTGTCAAGTGAAACGTTACCATTTTCTGCAAAGTAATATCAATTAAGTTACTTATGCATAGAAATTATCGATTTTAGAAATATTTTACCATTGATTTTGGATTCAAAAGATTTTTGAAGATACATATTTTAAGTTTGATATTTTTTTCTTGATTTCTTGATATTTTCGACTTATTTCTTGCATCTGTGGTATCTTTATTGCATTATGAGAAATGGAGCACTCTGAAGAATGTAATTGTGTACGAAGTACGAAAAAATTTTTGATATTATTTTTGGTAGAGTGAATTTTGAATTTCTAAATTTGCATTTTTCTCTGACATTGTGAGATCCTTCATATTATATTCCATTTTTAATGCTGTATGGTAACAGATCGTTGCTGTTAATTTTCATCGAGTTTTATTAAAATTTATTTGTATATCGTAACAGATGGCTCCTAGAACTTTATATACACATTTATAATTTATATTCAATATCAGACTTTATGCAGAGAAATTTATTTTCGAAATTAATATTATATTAATATTACTAAATTAAAATTATATTAATATAATAATAATAAATAAAATAAATT
>NW_016910162.1:2108171-2113843 GCF_001483705.2 Eufriesea mexicana
AATAAAATAAATTTAATATTAAATTTAATATTAAATTATCCGCAGAATATAATAGAATCGTTTTTACCAGTGTCAGAATATTATATTAAGCCTTCAAAAAATTTCTCGCTTTAAAACATTGTTGAAGCAAAATTGGTATACAGCCGTCAGAATTTGTCTATGAAAAATAAATAAATATTTAAATATCGATGAGGATCTATAACGTTTTGGTGGTGTTGAATATTTTCTAAGTAGTGACGTTAATCATGATTATTACTATTAAAATCATTATTTAAATACCTAACACTTGGTAAATGATAACAATATTAATTAGCTATTATCATTACTTCATGTAATTACCTAAAGCTTGGTAATTTAATAATTATCATTGTTACATTTAAATAACTAACACTTAAATAATGTTAATAATGACCATTATTATACCAATTGATAAAATATAAAATTCCTCTGCTAAGAGTATTTGAATGTCGCATTGTAGTCCATCTATATATTCGTATCTCTATGTTCTACTTGGCCATAGAGTATAGCGTTCATATGAGTTCCCGCTTCTGTTAAATTTGTACGAGGATTCGGTAGATTAAAAAATAAAAATTATCAACTCATATGGAACATGTTCATCTCTTCCTGTAAGTACATATCTCTAAAAATAATATACAATATATATGAAACATGTAAAATAAGTAGTACTTTAAATAACACATTGAAACTTTCTAAAGATAATTTTTATTGAGGTTCAACTTTATTATCAATTTTAAGTATACATTTAGACGTCTATAGTCTATTCGTCGCATTTAAAAGACATTTACCTGTAACAATTTACTTAAGTCGCTTTCCTGTCTATTTCGCTCAAGAATGGCTTGGAATGTTTGAGTGTGATCAGTAAACTCGAATACATCCAGTGAATTGTAATTCTTTGATCATTCCTGGATACGAGCCAAGTACGCCAAGAAATCTGCAACACTGTGCAGCAGACGTGATAAATTAATGGCAACACTAAGTTTACAAATTCTTGTCATTCGAAGGCTCAAACGATCCAACTAAAGATAGACACTGTTAGAAAGAATTTAAAGGGAATTATTATTAAACATATCGACAACTAACGCTTTGGTATTTCTCGGCATTTCATCTAGGGATCCCTAGATTCTACGGTGCCGAACAAAGGCTACCTAGATCATCTACGTGTCTTCTAATAGCAATTAACCTTCAAAAATCTGTAGAAAATATTTACACATACTATTATCAGAATAATAGTTAACTTTTTTATTTATTATTATATTTCATTCTTTTACTATCCTTTTACTACTTATTTGATGTATAATCAATTATATTATATATTTATAAACTTTTTACTTTTGAAGCATATATTATATATATTACCATATTATACATAGTATACATATACTATACAATACAGTACATATCTATATTATACATACTACTTATGATCGACATAACTATTGCATACTGTATATAGTATAAGAAAGTAGTATAATATAGTACTACATATACTATATACACTATATAAGTATTATATATAGGTATTAATTTTATCTTACAATTTTGTAGTGCTGTATTGCTTTCCATTCTTATTTAAAGAATTTATTACAGTAAGTACAAGATTGTATTCTAACATCAGATAGTATAGTTACCATAATGTAAATTCATGTCTATTATAGACTATTCCTTCTAACTGGCATTGAAAAAAAAATATTTATTATATCATAATACAAACAAGTAATTTAATACTTTGACACAAAGTGAAAATAAAACTTGTATGTAATCATTTTGTTTTAATTATATTTCTAATTTACATTGCATTTCTTCATTGAAGTAACGAAATGACTATATTTACCATTGTAATAATTCACGAGTATGGCAGTTGCTCTATTTTTCAGATAGCAAATTATAATATTCAGTTATTAAATTGTTACTTAATAAATAATTGAGATAAAAGATAATCAATTACATTTTTTTGTAATGATTAAATATTTTTCTCACAGGTGCTAATTTCTCGTAATTCACTCAACTCTCAAACACTCAAAGAAACGTGAATTCAATACATTAGATATACATATACTGGGTGTTCCAAAATTTACGCAAGAAGTAATTTTGTTAGAAAATACAGGTTTTTAATTAAAAATTATAAATTTTATTAATAACTTTTAATCATGAGGTGAATTAAAATAAGTCTATGAATAATTTTTAAGTAATTAAAATAGGTTAACATATATTTATTAAAATTAATTAAAATTATACTAGTTTTGAAATTGTTTAAATAAAAATTTTATAATTATACTGTATTTTACACTTTTTAAATATGTTCACAATCTCTTTCTTTGAATTAAACAATTTTTTAGAAAGAAGTCTATTATTTTCTCATTGTTTAGGATTTATTTAATATCTTTAACAGTTGTGCAGATTTTCTTTTGTTCTTCAATTTTGTAACACCGTTTTTTAAATAACATCTTAGACATGAGTAAATTTTTTAAAATGCCATATGTCTGATTAAAATAAGTTCCATGTGTTTCTATTTCCTTTTTCCAAAAGTTACTTAATTTTGGTATGTGATTAGCAAATTGTTTGATAATTATTTTATTATTGGTTTTTGTTTGTTATTGATTTGTTATTGTTTGATAACTGAAATATTTTCAGTATTAGCTTGGATTAATTTTACACGAATCTTATAATAATTTTAAGAACATTGAATTTCAGCTATTCCTGATATTTTTCTGCAGTTATGCGTTAGCTGCTGAAACAAACGATACGAAACTGAGTAAACGAGGAATAGTAGAACCTGACGGATGGATTGGTATGCCAAATCCTCGAGGAGACAGCGGTGGACAGTCGATGCTAATTAAGCCGGATTGGAGAGGACTTAAGTTACCTCCTTTTAACTTAGCACACAGGGGGTAATACTACTTTGAAACTTATTGTTTTTAAATACACCAACGTCACTTTTATTGTCGAATAATTGATTTGGTTTATCCAACTTTTCAAATTGCACAGGCCATAAATTTTCCTTTTTTTTATAAACAAACATTAACAAGAATTTATATTAACATTAACACCATAACATTAACAAATAAATATCACAATTTAACAGATTATTTAGTTATTCTGAGAATTAGTTGATTTTTATGCTAAATAAATAAAAAAAGTTAAAATCATAAATGCATAAATTTCTAAATGAGAATTTAACTTGATCAACATTTAGGAAATATATGAAAATTATTTTAATTAATTAAAAATAACACTTAATTATCAATTTTTGTATACATTCCTGTCTTGAAATCAAACATTTTACTTTTCTAAATTCTTGTATTCTTTAAGCAACTACTGAAAATTAAAAAATTCCATACTAATAATTATTAATATTCTAGGATACTTCTGAAAATTTATTATCATTTTGTACATCTAATATTAGTGGAAGTATAACAAAATTTAATAATGCTGTCATATATTTCAGAAATAATATTTTGTTGAAAGACCCTGCAATAATGATTTCTGTAGTATTTTATGTTCAATAAATGATATAATTAATTACATTACAGAAATATCATATAATAGTAATAAATATATATACAATAATTACCATTTATCAAAAGCATACAAATAGTACTCAGTCTAAAACATTTCCAAAAATGTCAAAGAATACTTTTTTCAAATCTTCAGATAATACTCATAATGTTTTGTATGTTATAGATTAAGTGGCGGACTAGGTTATGGTAGAGGACCAGTATTTCCTTTGCCAAGCGGAAATATATTAAACTCAATTCCATTAGTCATAACGAAACATGTGGTCTTAGAGAAGCCAATTCCGATTCCACAGCCAGTTTACATCGAAAAACGCATGCCTGTTCCGGCCGAGATGATGCCTAAACCGGCTCCACTTCCCGGTCCGGTAGGAAATCGTCCTTAAATTTTCAATTACTTTTTGCATAGCTTTGTCCTCCAAAATTTAATATGCATATACGCATAAAAAATAATTTTAAAGTTTAGCACCTTTATAGAGAGAAAATAAATGATAAAAGATGTATGATATTATTTAAATTCATTTATATGTATATTACACTTACGGTATACTATTTTTAGCATTTGCGTCGTTTACCATTTAAAGTCTACATTTCTTCTCAAGTGTCCCACATTTCGTGGAATTACTTTCATTCATGGAATGTGCTTCGTTGATACTGATAATTGATTGAATTCACTTATTCCGTAGGCTGTTCCGGCTCCGTTAGAACGCGCAATGCCAATTCCCGTAAAAGAACCGATGACAGAGCCAGTACAACAATCGTATCCAATGCCGGTAAAGCAAGCATTACCAGTTCCGCTTCCGGCTCCAGTTCCAAGTTCGGCCCCACCGCCACCAATGGCGGTTGGTCCGGTAGTTTGCGACGGTCGAGATTATGGCGGCGGTCACTTTTATCCACCGTTGCTCGCGCAGTTTTTTCATAGTTTTGGCGCCGGCTTCCTGCACGGTTTTGGCCATGGTTTCAGTCACGGATTCGGCCACGGTTTGGGCCCTGGTTTCAACTACGGTCACGGCCACGGTTACGGCTACCCACCTCTTCCCTACGTTCCCGATTACGGTCATGGACGCGAGAACAAGAAACCGGACAATAATTAAAAGAATATTTTCGGAAGGAAAACAATATCATTTAAAATCGAATGTGGATTCAAATGAAATATTAGTATTTAATTATTACAAAGTTTAAGTTAAATAATATTTATTGATATACAGTTTAGAATGTTACTTGAAAATTTTGAAAATAAGTGTTATAATATTTGTTAGATTAATAACTCTATGCAGTAGTTTTGTGTATATACTAGTAAAAGGGAGAAAAATTTGTTGATAATAAATATAATGATTTATGAACTTTGATATCTAATTCGGTAACACTATCAAAGATGTTAGGATATTAAAATTTTTAGTAGAGTAGTCTTTTTTTTAGTAGAGTAATTTTATGTAGAGTAGTCTTAATTACAATTGAACGAAATACTTGAGATTTCCCATTGTTTTTTTTTTCTTACGCCCCTGTTTTTCCTATGTTGATTATAATAAAAATATTGAGAAACAATAATTCTGTATAAATACGGCTACAGATCCTAAAAAGAATACGTGTTTTAATAAATCCCTGTATTCTCTTACACCTCTATATCTGCATACAGTTACATACCTTATTCCTGTGAAAGTGTTTCTCAACTTCACATCCTATGTGTGTAAGACAATTGGGGTTGTCTCTCATATTTTAATAAAACGAAACAGAACGTATTTTAGTATAAAAAAAGCAATCCATTATATTTCAAAACTAACAGTAATTTTCAGCATTTTAATAGTTGTGTAAAGGATTTTGAATTACCTCCTTTTGCGTTAAAAAAATTACATGGTACATTATAGAAACTTAGAGTAGAGAAGTTGAGAGATACTTTTCGTGTCACCATCGGCAGGTCATCGGTTGGACGCGCACCAAGACGTCCTGTCAATTTTGTGTAATCAGAAAACAGCTGATCAAAGTTATTCAAGTGTAAATAATAATGAGGACTTCGAGAGTTACAAGCTTCACGTGGAATTTTGAAAATTGAATGACAGATCTGCGTCCTAGCATATACTTTTTTTGTCCGTCTTCTGATACGTCTTTAAAGAATTCCACGCAGATACAAATCGATGTTTG
>NW_016910162.1:2114014-2137458 GCF_001483705.2 Eufriesea mexicana
CGTAAGGAGGGGCCACGTTAAATGTCCACATGTAAGTATACTTTGTTTGCCTGATCATTGGTAATGACTGTTTAAGGTTTTAGTTTAATTATCGTTTTGTTATAATTGAATGTTATAAATGTAAAAGATGCGGCGAATAAAAGAAAACGAGGTTATGTTCTATCTTTAAGAACTTTTCGTGTAAACAATTTATAATCCGAATAACATCCTATTTTCTATATTACAGTAATTGGTACAAATCGTAGAATTTTTACAAACACAGAATGTTGACATTAGAAGATTCAGAATGTAAGGATTTTTCAAAAGCCACAATGCAAAATAAAGAAAGCAATGAAAGAAGAAATGATGGAGAAAATTATGAAAAAGAGAAATATCCAATAGCAAATGGAGAAATATTAAGAACAGCACTTCTTTCCACAGAAGATGTTGATGACATTGAATCTCAGGAAGATGATATATCCTCTGACCTTTTATCAATTGAAAATGATTCTGAAATTACAAGTGAATCAACTGTCAGTGACTGGGATGATTTAAGACCCGACTCACCTTTATCGTATGTTACTTCTGTACCTAATAATAAAGATTTTATAATAATAACGCAGCTAGAATCAGATAATGCATTAATAACAAAGAAATTAAATAATGAACGCTCTTTAGCTAGTAAGAAATCTAAATCTCGACATCGTTCTAAACGACACAATAAAATGCTATTATTAAGAAAATTAATACCCAAGCATGAACCAATAGTTGAAATAAAAGAGGAGGAGCATTCGATTATTTCAACTGATATAGATGAACGTGTGCCAACAATGGAAGAAATAGATTATGAAGAATCTTCTATGGATCAACAAAATATTTTAGATTCCAAAGATAATACTGGCTGGTTACAAAGCTTTAGACCTTTACCATTATATTATACAGAAAGAGGTAAACCATACTTAAAATGCCCAGCATGTGGTGCAATGTTTTTCACTTCAAATTCATTCCAAAAGCACTTGTACTCTCATATGTACAAGGAAAATGATACATTTATATGTTCCTTTTGTAATTATACCAATACTGAGCCTGGTATGTTATTCACTCATTTATCTAAACATCAAGACCAATGTGAATTTTGTAACGAAAATTTAATGCGTAAGAATAATTTTGAGAAGCATTGGGACATAAGAGCATCAAACTTCACTATGAAAAGAGATCATCGAGGAAGATTTGTATGTACTCTTTGCAAATTAGTATTCGATTTATTACCACAGTTAGAAAAGCATTGGTTTAAACATGCATGTAAAAGAGAAAGAACTTATCAATGTAAAGAATGTAGTGGATTGTATGAGAGCAGAGAAACCCTAAATAATCATAAATGTATGAAGTGTCCTGTTTGTGGTAAGGTTTATGACAGTTTACACAGATTAAAAGCACATACAATGTGGACAAAACATAACTTAAAGTGTCCAATTTGTTCTTATGAATTTATTCTTGCTATGGATCATGAAAAGCATTTGGCATTGCATAGACAGACATATAGCTCTATGAAAGATTATGAATATTGCTTGCAAGCTGCAGATGGCAAGACATTTCAGTGCAATCTTTGTGACAAAATATTTTATGCCTTACCTTCTTTAGTTTTGCATCTTCAGGAAGATCATGACATTGAAAATGTCAAGAAGGAAGTATTAAAAGACGACTGCAATGGAGAACAAAAAGAAGAATCTGTCAGTGAAGTAATACTTCGTGAATTAAAAAATCAATCTGCAAATTATACTAGCGGAAACAATAACCTAACCTTAACAAACAATAAAATCGAATTGCAAAATGCGATATAAATATAAAGTAATATTGCAAATTTCGGATGATGGAAATGAAAAAAAATCATAAAAGATCTGAAAGCTAAAAATTACTCATAATAATGAAACGTGCCGTTGTTATAAATCAGTCACACTGTAGTATATATTAAACTCGATTAAATATGACTGGCAACAAATAACTTATAAATTATCGATAAATATATTCGATTTTATCTGATCAAAAAGTTCTAAAATAAACTGTCTTACAGTTTCGCCTCACTTTCTCTCGAGAATAAACATATATCTGTATATTTTTTTAGCAATAATGTAAAATACAGAATCATCACGCTCACCTACTCGAGATACTGATATCGTCACAAAATGAATGATATTATTTTAAATAATATAATTAAGAATCTCATGTAATTTCTCTAATAATATATAGAACTTTTTGATTCAGATAATAGAGGTAATTTTTTAGCAGTTTATTAAAGTAATGTAATCACATCGTGAATTTTCTGTGTTTTATATTAGAGGAATATGTAATGTTAAGTTAACGTGAATTTGCATTTGGCTGTATCATGTCTGCCCCAATGTATTGAAAAAAACAATACACAGAGCTATCAGTCCTGCTGTAGCTATTTCTAATTAATTATTATTCTATCTTGTTATTCTTTGTTATGTGCGATTGGATTGGTTTATATAGTTTTATTTAAATACATTGATATATTTTCTTCATATATGTATATATAGTTACCATTCACAATAAGCGTACTGCCTTCAATTTCCCCTTAAGTATAATCGCATAAAATTTTGAGGGGTAAACATGATACAATACAATTTTAATGGCTGAGAAGTATCTGGAACTCGCTGTTTGTCTTACTTTTATGCGTACAGTTAGACAATTATCGATAAATCTTATGGCGTATTAATAATCATTTGTAAGTCTGATTTTGTAGGCCCGTGTAATATCGCACAATAGCTTACATAAAGAAGTAGATCTCTTAACTATTTCCTTTAAAAAATAAATATTCATGAATAGTAACATTTTGTTTGTACATGTTATTTTTCTCTTTCTTTTTTTTTTATCAAAGCTGAAATAAGAGTATTATATTTGCAAAGTCTTGTAATCAGAGATTAGAAACTCGATTAGCACACAGATCAAAATGTAATTGATGAGGAAACATCAATCTTAGTTTTAAAAAGAGTTTGTGCTTACGAAGTTTTCATCTCTTGAAAACAAGAATCACGATATCGTGGAACACGCAATTATTTTGCATTGTATACTTGTTAATACACATAGATATATAGTTTGTTCGATATTTTATACATTTTAATGTTTACACCATTGTTCCCATTTCTATCTGTCCTTCGTCACTTTGCACGTTATTATATATATACGTTCAATCATTAGTCAAATAATCTACATTCAGTTTCTCATAGTTTCAGAACCACAGTTAAATGAGATTCATAAAAATTATATTTCATTGTAAGATTTATTTAGGAATAAGAATAAAAATTTAATTCCACCGAGAAATTCAAATTCACTTGTCAAATTCTTATGCTTTAATCCATTGTTCTACGTATTCGAGCGCACCTTGAAGAATTTTCTTCTCTGTTACTCTTAATTGAATGGCTAACTTCTTGATTTGAGGTAATGTCGTTTCAAGTAGTTGCAGATCTTCCTATAAAAAGAAAAAGAGAAAGAAACAATTAAAAGACGAGAATTGCTATTTTTACGCCGGTACGGCGTTGCTTTGTACTTCAAACCAGTGTCTTATTTCACTTTCACCTTCAGAGTCGTTGGATAATTAGCAATTAGCAGCTGCAGTCTAGTGAGCAGAAATTTTCTGACGTTTTCCTCAACGACAGTTTCCAATGCACAATCCATATGCTTCAAATCGTTAACACGATCTGACTGTATCCAATGTGTCAGTTCCGCTTTGCGCATACTAAATACTCTCAGAAACGCTAACAGGAAATCGGAGATAGGTTCTGTTTTCGGTTTCAATAGAAATTCACCAACTGTCGGTAGATCTAATTTATTCAATAATTCTATACGTTCCTTTTGAAGAGAATCAGCTTTGCTGATCCCAAGTCGTAATTTAAAGCCATCCTACAAAAAAAATATTCGTTTAACCAAGTTGATTTATTATTAAAAAACATTTCTCTTTTTATGAATAAATCGTTTACTTATTCAACAATGGAGCCATCTATACTTAAGATTGTTATTGTTATTATTATTATTATTGTATTATTATTATTATTATTATTATATTATTATTATTATCATTATTATCATTATTATTATTATTATTATTATTATTATTATTATATGTAGTGGAAATACTATTATGATATCAACATATTTGATGTATGCAAGAATTAATTCATCTTTTGTCATTTAGTCCTTGTGTACTGTTTAAATAAATTAAAGCTATAAAATACTAGCATAAAAGTGTACAAAATACTTTTTACCATGACATAGATAGTATGACTTCCACTTTTACGTATTAAATATATTCTTCGTATATTATGTTGTTTGTTTAATTGAAAGATGCGCTGGTTGTAACCAGATTAATAAATTAAAACTTAAAATACTATAATTATAATATTTCAAATAATTTTGAACAGCTATGTACCTGTTTGTTATCCATGTATACAAATCCAGTGTGCACGAAGAAGTCAGAATTCGTTCTCGGCCCATAGCTGATAAATATCTGTTCTCCCTTTTTGAAATCTCTCAATGCATAACACTCGCAACAGTTTGATGTCGCGTTGAAATCTGTTGTGATCTAAAACGAAAACAGATGGAATATAGACGGTCGGCCATGTTACAAGTATATATATTAAACGTAGATGAGTAAACTCACTCTCCCGTTCTCATGATTGCACATGTCCCACATTGGGATCAAAGCGTGGATCATGCGTGAACCGTCCTCACTCGGAATTAGGTTTAACCTTGTCATTACTGTAGAAACTGCCCAACTGTAACATTAATATCAGTTGCAAAGTCAACCATGCGCATGCTAACTTAAATAAAATGATTTAACGCAGTTTTTTGTTGCAACTTGTTTTTATTTCGTGATTTTAGTATTCTACTGAATTATTTTTTTTATATAAATTAAGATTTCCTTGAATTATAAAGAAATACTAATCGTGCACATAACAGGTTTTTTCTCATTTTTAAATTAACCTAGAATACACGTGTCAATAATTGTTTTTATTAAAGTGACGTATCTTGTATCTCTTGCTTCAAGATAATTCGATTTGTATAAATTTACAAATTTTTCGTCATAAATATTATTATTGCTATTTTACATTTATTATTATCGTTGTTTAAAAAATATTAATAAATCGTTCATTCTCATTTGATCATGCATACTCGTCGTTTCAATGATCAAAATATGAAGACAACTTAAGAAACTTTATAAAAAATTTTTCTTTTCTTTCTTTTTTGAGGTCATATTAATTAATTTGCTTTTCTTTCTACTCTTTTTTATTATTTACACTATTAATTTATCAAAATCAAAAATGTAGCATACAGAGAAATTCCGAACAATATATTTTTACAATATTATCCCTGACTAACATTCTACTGGAGGTTAGGTTAGGTTAAGTAAACACCTGTTTGCAGTACAAACTTATATGCTTCATTACGAACAGTGATTAAATTTTCAAGATATACAAAAAAGGAAAGAGAATAGTACAAAAAAATACGAAAATTTAAAACAATTAGGACAATTAGGTTGAGAAAAAGCGACCTCTAATGTATTGATTTTTATTCGTTATAAACCCAGGTTATTAAAAAATAAATATTATAAAAAAATTATAGTTCGAATAAAAAAAATTTCACGACGGCTTCGATGTTGTAATATCGAAAGTATATTTGGATATCACGTTAACGGAAGCGGTCCCCGAGAGCGTGGAAGTAACTTTCGCCTTCGTGAGAGGCACGCTCAGAGCCCAGTCGCGCATGCAGCAGCTGTATCTGGCTTTTCGGGCAAGAACTTGACCCACAATTCCGGAAATGGAAATAAAAGAAGATTCATTGCCATCGTCCTCAACTATACCGCGGCTGTCGTGGCTCCTTCGACTTTCTCTCTCACCAGGGAAACGCTCGCCGCGGATTGCGTGAAATAAAAATAGCGTTTACAGGGGAAAATGGTGGACACCTTGTACGGGCATCTGAATTTGAGACAAAGACTCATAAAACTGCAACGAAAGCGAGGAAAGAAAAGAGAAGAAAGAAAAAATAGAAGAAGATTTAACGTTCGTCCGCTTTCTCTAAAACACGATACGCGTTTATGACAAACGTAAATTTGCTAGAACATCGATGTTTTTATCGATTTTCGAAACGAGCTACGTCGTTTCTAGATCAATTTTCACGATCGAACTAACAGAACAAAAATGAGATTACTTTTACTGTTTTCTCTTTTCGATGTTATCTCCGAATGCGATTGCGATCTGTGTGCGACTGCGCAGATGCTCTCTCGTGCGGTGTTGCCTAGTTCGTCACTGCAGGACAAAGGTGGACATTCTGCGAGACAAATGAAAGCTCCAGTCGTGTTACGGAGATCGTTCTGCTTGTCGCGTGGCTATTATATTACTTCCTCTTACGTAAAAGGAGGAAATCTGTCTCCAAAAGCGGATTTCATGATCAAAGAATATGATACGGATATACAGGGTGTACTGTAATACGTAGGATCTACTTCTAGGATTGATTCAGCAGTAGAAAACAATGAAGAAAGTTAACGTAGGCACGTGTCTTGTTTGACTTTGTTTATGAGATACTGCGAGTTTTATGCTTTACCATTAGGCAACCTTGTTACATCCGCAATACTGAAGATGACTATTTTGTATTTTAAGACGTCTACCTTGAAATTAAATAATCCAAATTAATTCCATAATGATGTAGTTGGGTAAGTTTGAAATAAATTTTTAAATAAATGGTTTGGATATGAAGGTGATATTACGTGATATATTTGTTCTCTGAATTTAAATCCATTAGATTTTAACTTGTAAGGATAATTGTATCTATTGAAATTGTTCAAGTAGTGAACTGTGTAACTGAATCGGATTTTCAACTTTAAATAACATCAGGAAATATTGAAAGGGTAACCAGCAAATGACAAGATGTCTACAGGCACGTCTTGAAATACAAAGTAGTTATTCTGAGTATCTTCTAAGAAGGTTACCAGAAGAAGCTACAAAACATGAAACCTACTATAAATAATAAACAAAGTTAAATAGTACACATGGTTTAAGGATAATATTTGGAGATACGATATGAAATTATTTACAGAAAAATTTAATTAATATATCATTTAAATTAGACAATCTTCAAAAATATATTCTAAAATTATAGTTTGGTTGAAAAATTTGGATACCTATTAATAATAAAATTAAAACAGTTTGGATGAAGTAGGTTTATAAGATCCAAGTTGGTATATAAAGAAAGTATATATCATTAATATGTAGACTTTCCTAAGGAATAAAAGAACATTAAATTTCTCAATGCCAAAGGAGCATCAACGCCAAGCACGTAACGGCTTTTTCGTTTACTACTGTACCGACAACCATAATAAATAATGCTTCGCGAACCGGCCACGAGAGAAAAGAAGGGTAATACGATTCAGCAAATCAGCTGGGAAACTGGAAGCGAGTAGATGCGTTTATGTGATAATAGAAAATTATATCCTATAGAAAAAGAACGGGAAAAGGGAACGAATGCTCGCTTCTCGTGCGTGTGGCCAGGAGCAGATAAACCGTATGAAAGTTTCGGATCCGTGTGAAAGTGCGCAGCTCCTCTCCCATTTGTAACTTCAGCGCGCACCTTGTACGAGCCATGAACATTTTCATTGGTTAAATGAACAAAAAAGATAGCATCCCATAGACCAAATTGTGTAAATTTTGTTTCAAATAACAAATTGGATTTATTCATACAGTGTCAACTGTATGTATTATCCATTTATTATTTATTCGATATTTTCTATACATTAGCAACAAATGGAAACTGGGTAAATATATGTTCTGCCTTTAAAAGGTTTTGACTATGTACTACTTATTTTGTATATTTTGCATTATTTTATGTATATATGTAAAAGTATATTGAATAATTCAGATATGTTTATCACGTTTATTTTTTAGAATTTGGCACTATTAAATTTTCAAACAAATTTATTAGGATGAAAATATACGCAAACAGAGCATACATTAATATAATAAGTATAACTGGAAATGTCAGAGAAAGTATTATAAATAAATATAATTATAATTGTAAATTCTTTTTGACATGATTTACATTTATACAAACCTCATTTACCAAACTACTATATTCATGGATAGCAAACTTAAAAACGAAAAAAGAAATTTAAGATACGTACATATTTTAATTTGCAACTTTTTTAAACATAATTAACAAATTTCAACATATTTTATCATGTTAAATGGAAATAATAGAATTATAAAATTGTAATAAAATATACAACACGAAATCCCAGAAGACCCGTTACGGCCTTATAGCAGCCAGACCCTAAGTGCTGACTTATTTCATGTTCGGTATTTTCCATTTTATCCGTTTACGGTACACTTTTGCAAACTGTTCTTTATTTCCTCGGATCACCGGATACAAGGCAACCTTTAGCACCTAATTTTAGAAACTGGGCAATAGCAATTAGGATTTGGCTGACAATAGGCCTGTCAAAAAGAAAGAATCAGGCCATATGCGATAGCCACGACTTTCGAAGCCATAAATTCACGGTCACCTCTCAAGAAGGGTCACGAATGTGCGGGTGGCCTTCCAACAACTCTACTCTGAAGGAGGGATTTCCTCTACCAGCGACCTTGTTGCAGAGGACGTTCCTCCCTTATTTAGGGACAACTGATTCGTGGACCGAGGGCTTACCCTCCATCCAAATATCTGCGAATCAGGAAAACGGTCCTTTGACGGTCCTTGGGCACTGTTTAGCTTACAAAGATCATAAATCGCGGAGTCAGTCGTTCATGAGAGGCAAGAGCGAACACATAACTCTCAACAAGTCATTATACAAGTCGTTGATCAATATCCAAATACATTACAAATCATTCTCAGCGAGTAATAAGCTCCTTCAGAAATACATAAAACTGCGTCTTATTATTAATTCTTAGTTTTTCCAACGAGATAGGAATTATTTTACCCTATTGTTATAAAAATTAGAAATATTAAAATTGATAAACTTCTTAGTCCTTATAACTTTTAACAAGTTTATACTTAAATGAAAAAAAGGTTCTCATAACTATTTTTATTATTCATAACATTCGCAATACTACTGGCATAAATTGTACTAGTATTGGATATACGTACACGTACGTATACTACAATTTTCTTATACGTGTTAACGATTGACATTGATTTAAAACTTTGAAGAAGCAGAAAAACTTCATAAATTTTCGAGAACGACCTCTAATGTAAGTCATGTACTGTGCCTTCGAGAAAAGAAGATAGCGTGTTCACATCCTCACAGCTAACTCCACTGACACTCCCATAATCACAGGCACTGACCGTTATTGGCCAAAGACAGTGACCGATAATCTTCGTCACCGTTATCGACCAATAGCAGTCACTGTTTGTGATTATGGGCGTGTCAGTGGAGTTAGTTAGCCGTGAAGATGTAAATACACTGTGTCTTCTTTTCTCGAACGCACATACCATGAACTTGAATATATTATATTTGACATTTTATATTTAAATTTTTCCATGATACTGAATAATATAAAATTTGATAATAACGGTATGCAACTATTACTTAATTAAAAAATAGTTGCTTTAAAGTCTCCAGATATCATGAAAATAATTACAAAGTGTTATTTTTATAATTAATCTATTAAATAGGTTATTCCTTGACCCGAGACTTCTACAGATAATTAGAAAGGATTACGTTACTTTTATAGATTTAAGGAATGATGCAAAAAAATACACGTTAACGTATATTGATTTTATTTTTAATTAATGTAGATAGAATATAACGCGTTTCTAATATACACGACGAGTTAACTCGTCCATTCCAATTAACATAACTATGACATTCATAAAAAATCCTTATTAAAATAAAAAAATGTATTCGAGCTAATGATAAAATTCTAGCTTCAAAACTATATTATAATTTATTATAATATTATAAAAGTAATAATATCAAGACAATAATACCAAACTAAATTCAAATATCCCGCCATAACATTAAAAATTATAAATTAATTTTAATTAATAAAAATAATCGATTAACTCTGGATAATATACAAAAATACTTTAATAATAATTAATAGTTTAATTATAATTTAAATTATAATTATAACATCTAAATAATAGAGATTCAATTGTTATAAAATATTTTCAACATAGATATTGAATATATCATATTCCGTGTATATTCTGGTACATATTTGCATGTTTTAATGTATTTTAGATGCATAAATTATTCGCAGTTTACATAGGAAAAATTTAATGGCATATGGTGTTTATAGCTGGTGAAAAGCACGTTGCAAATTTGCTGGTTCGTAAAGTGCCATGCTTATTTGTTCCTTGTATTAGGCGCCACCACAACGCTAATTGGCGCGAAAGCTTCACGTATACAAATTGGGATTGCTTATTTTAATCGACTTCGATAACGCAACGATGTTTACTCAGCGATGTTTATTAACGTGGATAGTCTAATTTCCTCAGCTAAGGTAGATATTAAATCTAAAGCACGTAAATTATATGCAATCATTTTCAACCAAGCTGTAATGCAGAATTTATTCAGGAATGCAAGTTTAACGATTAATTTAATATTTTTTTACATTAACTTTCATCTTATAATTTTAATTTCACTTTTTATGCTTTTAAGTGATTTTACACTACTATATACTTTAATATTACGAACTTTATAATATTATTAAATTTAATATCGTTAATTAGTTTAATACCATTAAAGTTTATTTTAAATAATTGAGCACCATTATTCATCATTTCGAAGTCTTACCGTGTCATGTTTAAATTGTAAATTTATATCATAGATCTAAAAAACTAAGAAAGGAGTACAGGTAGTTTGTAACACAAATCTATTTTTTGTCAATAATATGAAATGGATTTAGAGAAAAAAAATAGTATATTTAAAAAGTAGACTAACCTTCCGAGCCTCTTCTTACTGATTTCTCATTTTAATAGCAAAAATAAAGTATTCTTCGTAAATATTGGAGAGAAATATGCAAAAATGCGGAGTCTTTAAACTGTTCATTTATCGCATAAAATAATAATTAAGCTGTGGATGAAAAATATTTGTATGTATCAATATCGATATATAAAATATCGTGGTCGAGTACTTCTGATAAATCAAATATGGCTCCGGTCGTGATACAGTTTGCTCACCATGTTACATGAAATAGTAACGTATGACGCACATAACGCATGGAACAGATATGATTTAGAAAAATCCAAAACAGAAACTAGGGCACCTGGAAAAGGACCGTGAGAACAGTGATCTAGTAGCAATCAACAATGATGATTTGTGAAATATCATTGCTACAAATCCGGAGACATCATGCAAAATATCTGCTGTAAGGTTTCACAATTGTGGGAAAACGTTTTGTATCCATTTACACGGAATGGAAAACGCGTTTTAACGTGGAAAATGGATATCCCATGAATGAACAAAAAGATCACATAAAGAAGAGGAAGGTTATCCGTTACACTGATTTTAAACGTGAGGTAAGAATACATCTATGTGTACATCTACGCATCGTTACAGATGAGGTTAGGATAAATATCGACTATAGCTCCTGTGTTGTGATATTTGACTAAGCGAGATCAGAGGTATTGTTATGCCCTCTACGATTTAAAGCATTCAGATTGCGAACTATATTCGACGTAACCCTCTTAATCGATAAAGTAGATGAATTTAATAATAATTAATAGTTTAATTATAATTTAAATTATAATTATAACATCTAAATAATAGAGATTCAATTGTTATAAAATATTTTCAACATAGATATTGAATATATCATATTCCGTGTATATTCTGGTACATATTTGCATGTTTTAATGTATTTTAGATGCATAAATTATTCGCAGTTTACATAGGAAAAATTTAATGGCATATGGTGTTTATAGCTGGTGAAAAGCACGTTGCAAATTTGCTGGTTCGTAAAGTGCCATGCTTATTTGTTCCTTGTATTAGGCGCCACCACAACGCTAATTGGCGCGAAAGCTTCACGTATACAAATTGGGATTGCTTATTTTAATCGACTTCGATAACGCAACGATGTTTACTCAGCGATGTTTATTAACGTGGATAGTCTAATTTCCTCAGCTAAGGTAGATATTAAATCTAAAGCACGTAAATTATATGCAATCATTTTCAACCAAGCTGTAATGCAGAATTTATTCAGGAATGCAAGTTTAACGATTAATTTAATATTTTTTTACATTAACTTTCATCTTATAATTTTAATTTCACTTTTTATGCTTTTAAGTGATTTTACACTACTATATACTTTAATATTACGAACTTTATAATATTATTAAATTTAATATCGTTAATTAGTTTAATACCATTAAAGTTTATTTTAAATAATTGAGCACCATTATTCATCATTTCGAAGTCTTACCGTGTCATGTTTAAATTGTAAATTTATATCATAGATCTAAAAAACTAAGAAAGGAGTACAGGTAGTTTGTAACACAAATCTATTTTTTGTCAATAATATGAAATGGATTTAGAGAAAAAAAATAGTATATTTAAAAAGTAGACTAACCTTCCGAGCCTCTTCTTACTGATTTCTCATTTTAATAGCAAAAATAAAGTATTCTTCGTAAATATTGGAGAGAAATATGCAAAAATGCGGAGTCTTTAAACTGTTCATTTATCGCATAAAATAATAATTAAGCTGTGGATGAAAAATATTTGTATGTATCAATATCGATATATAAAATATCGTGGTCGAGTACTTCTGATAAATCAAATATGGCTCCGGTCGTGATACAGTTTGCTCACCATGTTACATGAAATAGTAACGTATGACGCACATAACGCATGGAACAGATATGATTTAGAAAAATCCAAAACAGAAACTAGGGCACCTGGAAAAGGACCGTGAGAACAGTGATCTAGTAGCAATCAACAATGATGATTTGTGAAATATCATTGCTACAAATCCGGAGACATCATGCAAAATATCTGCTGTAAGGTTTCACAATTGTGGGAAAACGTTTTGTATCCATTTACACGGAATGGAAAACGCGTTTTAACGTGGAAAATGGATATCCCATGAATGAACAAAAAGATCACATAAAGAAGAGGAAGGTTATCCGTTACACTGATTTTAAACGTGAGGTAAGAATACATCTATGTGTACATCTACGCATCGTTACAGATGAGGTTAGGATAAATATCGACTATAGCTCCTGTGTTGTGATATTTGACTAAGCGAGATCAGAGGTATTGTTATGCCCTCTACGATTTAAAGCATTCAGATTGCGAACTATATTCGACGTAACCCTCTTAATCGATAAAGTAGATGAACTCGTAAGGGTACACCTTTTCACCAAATTGATGCAAAAGAAAAGAAGAAGAAACTGGTAACGTAACATATAAAATGAAATATTTTTTAACAAAAGTTGCTAATTAAATGTCAGTAATTACAGTTTAATACTAATAATAATTATTATTATTTATAGAGATAAAAAAGATAGCTCCTTACAGTTGGTTTAAGAAGTCCAACTATCAATGCAGTTATTAAATAATTTACAAACAAATAACATTTATTAATTAATTATTTGATAGCAATATATGCTTAGAATCAAATTACAAATAATTAAAAAGTACTATAACATGTTATATCATGGAAACTTTCTATATACCATGGGAACTTGTATATAATTCTAATTTGCAAAAATGCATAACTTATTTATTGATAATAATAAATTAATACTGTAAATAACAAATTGCACAAAGAATACATTTATAATAAAAATAAAAAAAAATTATTTAACCAATGAGAATTATTATCACTAGAGAAAGATAACCATTAGCAGCTCATTTGTCATTTGACTTTCGAGTTATGCAAGATCGTAACATTATCGAAGTTGGTTGGAAATATAAACAGGGTGTGGACTAGCTAATCATTATCTACTCTATACTATTAATAGAATTTATAACTATTTAATAATATTGACATTTTTTATTATTTATTATTACAATATAATTGATACGAATGTTTTAATATTATTAAATTAAATAATTTTCTATGATGTGCCTATAATTATGTTATTTCAAAATTCAAACAAATTTCTGAGTTTCAAAAACTTTAATTTTCGTATTTCCTATTCCTTATACAAAGGATAAGAAACGTAATGAGGAAATATACAAGTAAATAGCTACAAGGAAATATATACAAAGCAATAAGGAAATTATTATGTTATTACATATTGAAGTAAAGGTAAGATTATTGAAATTAATATTTTCTTTGAGATTTGAATTCTTTATTATCCATTATTTTTTAATTTGATTCTCTGTTACTTCATTTAATTTCATTTTTTCAATTCTGGCCTTTTGTTTCTCTTTTTCCTAAATTTTTTACTCTTTTTATACATTTCGTAATTCATATTCATTTCGTATTCTCTTTCATAAATTCCTTCCTCTCTCACCTAAATATTTAAGTCGCAACTCGAGTCGCAATTTTCCAGTCTAGACTGAGCAAGTCGTGAGACGCATGCGCCTTAGTTTAAAATAATTATAATTTAAATGCCCAAACTAAATTCATTGTGAACACTTTCTGCACTAAGATACGTTATCTACATTGAAATAAAGAATAAAAATCCTTTTTACTATCTCTTCTTTTTATTTTATTATCTTATTATTATATAGATTTATTTATTACATTCCTTTATTATTAAATAGAATTTAATTAATTCCGCGATTATCGTTTCACGAACACACGGGAAAAATGATACACCTGCGCGATACGTATCTTGCATTCGATAACTCTATGCTTTTCGCACGTCACTCTCTCGACTCGATTCGACTCTCTCGGATCATCTACCGTGGACATGTAACGAATTTTTGTTGATACGAGTCGGTGTAATAATATTTTTGGTATTAAAACAAGTTTTCCAGGTATTTCAACGGTAGAAAAATATCAATAGCTTTCTTCTCGACTGATTTTACGACGTAGCTGTATCTTCACTAACTACGCATCTTTTGCTTCTGTACCATCCGGGCTCACCCATCTTCTCGTCTCTTCACAGTAGATTGTTCACCCTGTATACGTCGGTCAATGAGTGGAGAAGCGTCAGTTAATTAGGGAGAAAAGCGTGGCAAAAGTGTGGCTAATGAGCGCGAGATAGAAGAGAGTCGCGGACTCTGAGACGATGAGAACAAAAGGAAACGGGGATAAAAACGAGACGCTTGCTCGTTTCGCAATATCGCGGCTAGGTTAGGCTAGATAAGGATCGAGCGACGAGCACACGACGAAGCTTCTTGCGCAGCGTGAAGATGGATGCACAGTCCACTGGTACGTGGGAAGGTCGTGCTATGAATCGAAGAGCGTGAGATCCCCGCGCAAGCGCACTTTCTATTAGGATTCGCTCTGCGCGAAGCGAGGTTCACTGCGTTGCACCGTAACGGTAGGCATCGGTTCATCGTGAAATCGTCGCTGATTATCGTAACCACGAGAAAATTATCGTTATTATAGGAATCTACGTAACGTAAGGAAGTCATGAAATTGATTAGGCCTCGAAGTTTACATGCCTGAGAGTGGATGAATCAACTGACAGAAAGCTGAGATTAAAGTGGAAAAACCTTGGTCCGAGACTGCCGAGGTATAGGCTTACCGAGCGAAAGTGAAGTTTCTGGGAGATGAGGTGCAGTGGTGGTGGGGGAAGGCATGTTAAGATGTCTTCGCCTATTATTCGGTTAACCGTAATAAGGGGCTGCGATCGCCAGTAATTACATCTATGAAGGAAATTAACGATGGAACCTCGAGAATTTCATTGTACATATATACCTAGAATTCTATTAGCTGTACGATTGTCTTCGTTTTATACTGGTTTATGATACAGAAAGATACTTTTTATTACTACTTTATAGGAAGCATTGGAAGTATTATGAAAACGCCAACATATGTCAAAACAGTCAATCAATCTACGTGTAGTTCTCAGATTAAAATAATTGCACACATAGTAAAATAATTTTGAATTATAACAAAATTATTTGAAAATTATACTAAAATCGTGGTAAATTATTTTATAGGATTTTAAATGGCCATGAAAGAAATTTATCACAGTAAAATACATGACAACCATGTTTTTTACGTTCTGCGATACTTTACAAAGGTTAGAATTTTTATATCCGATTTTTCAACGAAAATATAAGAAACCACTAAAAATAAAAATTCTAATGTTCGGAATACCGCAATAATGAGGAAAAAAGAAGCAAGGACAATTGGAATGATCATATTTAGGTTTTCTGCCTAAAGAAATGTCTTTTAACTGATGAATTCTTAAATTAGACAGACTTAATAAAGATAGAAAATAGGGAGATTTATAAAATAACTTCAATTAATTGGCCAATTTTTAATCGAAACGACTGCGATTGTAGGTAATCTAGTAAATGTAGAGGATCAAAGGAGAGCATTTCAATCAAAGTAGAACAAAAGAGGATAATCACGGTCAGTGAATCCACCATTTCTCATCTTATTTGAAAAATGAAATTTAATCTCGAAAATAAATAGTGAAAATAAGCAATTTAGGTAACTTTCTCTTACTACTTTTCCTGTAGTGTAACTTTTATGGTGTTTTACTTATCTGTACAATGCGTTCATGAATGAAACTTTCATTGTTTAAAGATCTCTAGAATCTTGATATAGTCTCTATTGAGGAACATAAAATTTTATGTACAATTCCAAGCATTATTTTATGAATTTACATATTCAAAACGGTATAGCAAAATACTTGTATCTCAAATTGCAAAGGTCATTTGTAAATTATTGTTACAAATTTCTACATAACATGTTTACACTGTATAAAAACCGTCACATTATTTGTTCCTAGGAGCTATTTACCAAATTTTGTACTAAACAATATTTTTTTAATATCAGAACTTACAAACCATTCAAATTAATTGGTTCCAGACTTTTTGTTTCTACCGTTACTGAACTCAGTGCAACTGCTATTGATAAAACTACTATAGATTTTTATTCGGATAGAAACATAATTATATATTTATTTATTTATTATATATATATTTATTTTCATCGAGTTTTAATTATTATTATCTATGTATATTATATTTAAGTACATATTACAGGTCTAGTTCTGATGAAAATATTGGACAGAAGAAACAGTTTCGTGCTAACACTCTATATAACGAACTGAAGTACTGTCTAGAACTTCGAAGATGGCATTCTGTGAAGAATACGCATCATTGAGTAATACGTTCACCTTTCCTAACACGATCAAAAAGATAAAAAACACAAATTTTTATTATCAATTGGAAAAATCACGTTTACAAATTAGATTATGTAGCATTCTATGAGAAAAAGAACGCACGAAGCATCGAAACCAAATATGTAGGTAAAGTAATAAAGAATTGACGTAGATGGTAGGATAAGGAGAGTGCCGATGTACGTATATAACTCACTCTACCACTATACAAGCAACGCCGACGAGAAGCTAACAGTAAATTGATTTCAGGAGCATCGAAGGTAGACTCCAGTAGAATCTCTATCTGATTGCGTACACTCTTGCTCCTGTATAAACCTCTGAGTGTTAACTTTCTAAGCTCTGCATTTGACATTTGGCATTTTATTCTCTATAAGTTTCAAATTTTTGTTTCGTCTTTCAAAACATGTAAAATTATACCTGATCAATTTTACGACCTTACTATATCGTTTTTATTGACTATATTATCATACGTTACTTTAATTGAGGACTTCGTTGTGTTATGGAAACTATTGAGTTATCCTTTACAGGTTGGCAGATTTAATATTATCTAGTTACTTATATTTTAGTTATCAACTAAACTACATTTTAGTTATCAACTTAGTTATCACCTAGTTATCAACATTTTTGTAGTCGACGATATTTATTTTATTTGAATTATTCCGAACAATTGCAGCCATCTTGATATTGATTTCCCATCACAGCCCCATTGAGAAAACCAGATTCAGTTACAGGAGACCAACGTGACAATCAACGTTTAATGTTTATGGTAATTTCTCACAAGTAATGTTTGAATAGATTAACAATAGATTAAACAAACAAAAGTCCAAAGGATTATTTTTTCATATGTTTTTCTCTTGCCACAAGCTTCCTTTCCAGAAGAAGATACATCTCCAAAACTGTTTTACTCTAAGTGCTGCTTAGGTCATAGCTAAGCTATAACCATATAGAGGTTCTATTCCTTAGAAATGGATTTATGAAGGTATTAATTTATTATTTTATGTTATGCTATTCACTCTCTTTCTCTCAGTAGAGTTCTCACGAGTAGTATATACACACCCATATAATTGTTCAAATGACTCCAGGCTAGAAGTGTTAAAATTGGTATTACTGTAATTGATTAACTTTCTTTTAAATTTCTTTGATAATTAAAATTTCAATTCTCCAGAAGATACAAATGATTACTTCCTTATTATTTGGAACAAATGGTAGTTTCAAATTATTTTCAAAATGGCGGAAGACTGTGTAATATGATGGTACATATTCCTACTAGATGAAGAAACAGTTAAAATATGGAGCTGCTTTGTTTACATAAAATTGAGCATAAATTTTCTGGACAACCTAATACTATACCGTTGTTCAAGTAATCTCGACTAACGGCCATCGATTTCTGCTGAGAATTCATGATTTCACCGTAACTACCATGCACGGAGAGATTGTAGAATAATACGATGGAATTATGATTAGCCTAGTATTTCGATTTTAGCTTCTTTCTGCTCGGTGATTATTCGAATTTACACTTGAATGCTGAAGAATTATGCAAAATTGTGCAAGAATTATCTTACTGCGATTGCATCAAAAATAACATAACTCTTCTATCTAGGAATCGGAATGTGAAATTTTAGAAACATGCAGATATCATAGAAAGATTATACGTCTGAATAGAAGCAGATACATATATATTAATCTTTTATTAATCTTTTACGACTAAAAGATAAAACATATATTATAAAAAAAATGTAAAAAATAAAATATAAAATATTGCATTGATGAAATTTAATGTTACTAGATTTTGCGTATTCATATGACCAATATAACTAGCAACTGATAGCTTTAAAAAGAAATAAAGAAAACTAAAAATTTCATCATTGTTATACAACACTTTCAACGGTATGAAAGAAGTAAAATAAAATTACGTTTGATAATTATTTTCAAAAGTATAACAAACATGAAGTAATACTAAATATACTTATATTCATTCATGAATACAAAACATTTTTGTTTCACATATGGTTTTAACCTCCTATGCACATCTATGTATTTAATATCTATATAATACTATTATAATCAATCATCAAACAAATTAAAAATATGTTATATATGTATCTCCATCAAATATCGAAGTTTGTCGAACAATACAGAAAATCTACTTAATTGCTGTAATCTCAACACGAATCGACAACGAAAATACATTTACTATTCATCGTTTCGTCTGTTCAATTACCATGCAATATTGTACCGCTTAATTACCGAAGAAAAATAAAACTGGCGCGTTGCTTCATGCTATCCCACTGGCTCTTTGTTAGATCCAGAAATAATGATCATCTCCTAACATGCGAGATGTGATCCGGGTTCCTTTCTGAATACGGAAATTTTGTAAACGACGAAACCACGGTTGTGCAACTATTGTATAATTAACTATATGAATTAATCAAATCGTTAATTGTAATTTTGTATTCCATAACAGTTCGCGACTGTGGGAACAAAATTCCCCCGTGTACCATCGTCGTCGTCACTTTCGCAGTGAATGTACAGGGTATTACTCTTAACCGGGAACGCTGGAATGTTTGGTGGATCTGGAAGATCTGAAGGAAGTTACAGCTGCCTAATACAGATGAAATTATTATAGAGAGCGAATAATTTTTATAACTACTGATTCACGATATAGAATTTATATTTTTGTAAATTTAATTTTGTAAACTTTTGTAAATTTAGAAATTTACAACACAAAGTTTATATTTTTGTCAATTTATAATTTTATAAAACGAAATTCACATTTGGAAATCTAAAATTTACATGATATTGTCAAGGAAATTTTGATGTCAAATTTTATTTCATTTAAATGGAGTACTATGCATTTTTATTAATTATAGTATAGCGCTTAATAAAAACTCTTGCTAAATTTTAGCAATGTATGCAACAAGATAATTCAATGCACTTTAGATACTCACTTTTAGAATTTTATTAAGAGATATAGTACAAAAATCGCTATAACTTATAAACAAATAGGTCAACATTTCATTATTTTAAATGTTGAATCAATTCGTGAAATATTGTACTCACATTATGACACACCCTGTATATTAACTAGTAACATCAGTGACATTTGCTCAGAAATAAATGATTTGAATCATGTTCGTAACTTGATTACATAAAATGAGCAAAGATGCACTATGCACTATGTAAATCCTGAATTAGGAAACTAGCTAAATCCCTATGTGTTCATACTAGGGACTTCAACAGTTGGCCAATGATCTACGACTCATATTGGCTGAACTCTGTACAATTTTAAGATTTATAAAACTTAATGATCTCAATAACTGTTCATGACATACCATTGAACATGTTCTGACAAATTTGTTATTATCTATTTTTGCAAATATAATGAGTACTAGATAAGTAACTTATTATTAAATTGAATGATCTTTTATATATTAAATTCCTTATCTAATAAATGTATTTAATACATTCTTTAACATCTATTTTTCTAATAGTTTTCTAGTGTAATGAATAATTGTATGTAAATAATTTTCTAAATGTTATGAGTAATTGTATAGTTACAAAGTGCGCAATGTTACTAGAATAAGTTAAGTTAGGGATATTAGACTGCAAGAATCATTAAAGACAACGGCTGTAAGTAAATGAAGATGTAACTGGAAATCATCCACAGCTAAAGTAGATGAATAAATAGACAATAAAAAGAGATAAATATATTCTCTGTACCAAAAAATTCTCATAATAAAAGATGCATTTCCAGTTGGAAGAAACACACTGTACTCATTGTTAGATGCATGGAGTTCGAGTTGGATTACATAACGGCAAAATTATTAGTTTTTGCAATCTCTTCTAATTACTAGCCTGGAATCACTAAACAATCTACCTAACGATTTCATTGGCTCGAAGAAAATTCGTATCCATGGCTATCCGAACTTTCCAACTGGTAAAAGAGTCTCGTTCAATTACAAAATTCTGCAGTAAGTTTCACTGGAAGAATATAATGACAAACAGTTTAAATGAAATTTCACTAGACTTATATTTCTTGTTCTCTAAAATATCCTTGTTATTTCAAATAATAAACGCAAATATTACTTATAAAAATCGCGAAATTGGATAATATAATATAGTGACAAATATAATATGACAATAGTTATAATGTATAGTATAGTATAGTATAATATACTATAGTGACAGTAGTTTTCACACAGTTAGAGGCATAGAGAAAATTTATAAGTTAATTTTTAATTCTTTTAATTTCCAATTTCTTATGTAGCAAATTTAATAATGTAGCAAATTTTGGACATAAAAGTAGTAAATTATAAAAAATACTATAGTTATCCTAATATTTCTATGATATTACTTAACAATATTTTCTGATTCAATAAATTTTTTAAGTGCTAAATCAACTTCTCTGATATAAAATGTTTTATTATTTAAAAACAGCCTTAAATAAGGGAAGAGATGATGGTCTGTTGGAGAAAGGTCGTGCGAGTAATAGTGAATGTGATAGGACTTCATATTTTAATTCAAATAATTTTACTACAGCGATTTGTAATAGCACAGCTAAGCATTATCGTGTAAAAGAGCTCATTCTAGCTCAGTCTATGCCTATTAACCCCTTAAGCGGAGAAAGAATTTTCGCGAGTCGTTTGCTAAGTAGAAAGTAATATTTTATGATATATTAGAACACAAAATAATGGAAACTCTTTATCCCACTTTCCCAGAATATTTTTAATTTGCTTTTTTATAACAGACAAATATATTAGAATAAAATATGAACGTAAAGAAAAACACAGCATGGCATGTTTTTATTTTTAAGATATTGCTGTTTAAACTTCTGTGTTTCGATACTTCTTATTAACATTCGATTAAAAGTAGATAATTTTTTAAAGGTTATAAGATTTATTTTTGTTCATTTTAAATACGTAAATCATATATTTTGGAATTCAATTAATTAATAAATGAACTAAAATCTTTTTAAAATCTGACATAACCTCACAATCACAGATACACATGCAATAATGTATCTTGTATATACCAAAATAGACACAGAGGCATCTCACACCATTTCTTGGAACTACATCAGCCAAGCGAACCCTTCTTTAAGTGTTTGTTTTGATGGGGGGAGCGATTGTATGACATCGTCAGGAGGCAGTCGAATCTTTCTATTTCATTTTCACTTATTGTTTCTCGCTCTCGCTAAGGAGCGAGTGAAATGAAAACAATAACAGCAGCGAGTCTCAGAACTTTTACCGCCCTTATTAGCAGATACGACCTCGAACTGTGTGTTTACTACTGAAAACCTACTACAAATATTACAGAATAATTTTCTTTTATATGGTATATAGGAAAACAGAAAATACCATCGAGAAGTACTTTATAATTCTTACACTTATAAATTGTTTCTCTTATGCATTTTCTTATAAGACACATTTCACATCTTTTATTACAGTTTCACTTAATTTTGAAGTTCATTGAAAAATATAAGCTGTCAATGAATTAACCTTGCTGGATTATTTATTTCAAATGGTAATATTCTTGTTATTTTTTTGGCGTTCATCATATTATATTTATAAAAAATATTATTTATAATTCCCATCTAAAATTAAATATGATTATGAGCACTTCCTTTGCCGACTTTCTCTAAAAGATATACAAAATTAGACTTTTTAATGTATAATGGATGAAGTACTCAATAATATTTTTTCTACCTTTTACATGTGATCCAAAATATTAGATCCAACGGTAGTAGATAAATTTCCATCATCAATTACAAAATAACCTTATTACTGCGGATACATATATCCTGTCTCTTCTATATCGAATGAAAATGATCAACTTTGATATATAATTTCAACTTCCTGTTGTGTACATATATAATGCTGCCATTGCTATTTCAACTGAATTTAAAAAGCAATAATGTATTACTCGCCATAGATTCCTGATCAGGTACAGTTACTACAATTTTTTTAAATTCTTTTCACGAATAACTTTCAAGATTATATTACATAAATGTAAAAACAGAATGTTCATGTTCATTACAGTGTTTTACCTGCACGTATGTAGTGTTTCATAATCATTGAAGCGTAATAAATCTTCATTATGAGTAACATTGCCGAAAACGAAATAAACAAGGCAGCTTTCCAAAGGAAACACCGTGATCAGCCGTTTTGTTCTAACCTCTATGCAACGTACAAAACACACGACGC
>NW_016910162.1:2137783-2138839 GCF_001483705.2 Eufriesea mexicana
CTTCGCGAAGCACCATCTTCCGGACTCGCGGTCGAACTTATGACAGCATCATTTTCTCACCCTCGCCAGTAGATGGATTCCTACTTGAAGGAGATTCGAGGACTTTCTCGCAAGTCCTCGGCAAACCCTCCGTTTTCTACATACACAATTTCCATATTTTCCAATAGCATCCCCGTCTAATGCAGCGCTTGCTGGGTAACCTTACTTGATAAGTTCAACTAGCAAGGCAGCCCCAGGTCAAATCCGCGCATTCTTTCCTTTCGTCTCTTCTAACACAACTCTGGCCACATCGAAGATATACCCTGCGACTACACAACGGACTTTTAGACACAACCGTGGCGGAGGGCCACCCCCCTCCACACACTTATTGAACCGTGTCGCGCGTCGATCGCGGGATCGTCCTTTTCTTCGCGCCTTTCCGCTCAATGACGGTGAATCAAATCAAGAATTCTATATTTTCACGTTCTAGGTTTTTGTTGTTATAATTTGTTACAGTTCGCTACGAGTTGAGACTTCTACGCATGAGTCGTCAATATCAATAAGAATTATGTATATTCCGACGTTTCACCTGTATCGTACCTAACCTCTCGAGGTGTCGATTGACACATTGATATCGATATCAATGCAATTCCTACTGGACACGGTTTGCACCCGGAAACCACAGATTGTAATAACGACGAGAAATCGATTGTGTTACAGTAGAAACCACGATACAGCGAGGACGGAGCAGTACTGTGAAGACTAATCGAGTCAGTAGTTCGAAGTGATCGTATTTCAGGCGTTCAGACAAAAGGAGTTAATGGACGAGTAAAGATTTGAAACTTCATCGGTATTGTAAAGAGGAATTTTCAACTCTAGATTGATGAATATTAAGTCCTGAATCAGACTTTAGAAATCTTTTGTTTCCAGATTTCCAGGGTAACCAAAAAATTCTCTCTTAAGAATAAACCTGTTATGAATGGTCAAATAGTTATTTTTAAATTTTTAATTAAAAATTTTACAATTATTTATTTTGTATTTTCTTATTATTTATGTATTGTGCATATACATATAATA
>NW_016910162.1:2138939-2140143 GCF_001483705.2 Eufriesea mexicana
TATATTACTGTAAAAACCTGAAGATTTATCATGGTAAAGTAAAAAAAATCTAAAAAAATTTATAAATGTTTCCACTTTGGACTTTTATCACATCAATTGGGTAAATGTTAGGATTTTAGCGATAAAAATTATGCGTTACTCAAAATATTCATTAACACAATCATAAAACATAAAACATGTGTATTTTCATTATTGATCACTATGTGTTAAGGTCAACTGGTTTTAGGGGAAAATTAAGCAAGCGTACTACTCTTGCTCTTGTGCTGCCTCTAGAGTCATCCTTTGAGCAACAGATAGTAAATAAGCCTAAACGTCAGAGTGTAGTGTTTCGTAGAAAGCATTCCATATACACGTAACTGCGATTATGAGCAGAAAATGTTCAGTTTCCTGATTCAATTTTAAGTGTAAGTATAGTAAGTGTAGTATGTTTAATCAAAACAGGTAATCTACAGATGAGAATCTAATAACTGTTTTAGTAATATAATGCAGTAACCATAGTTTATTAAAAATAGATTTTTGTTAAAACTAAACTACATCTATTTGATCATAATCCATAATCCTCTTTGACAAGCATCGGTTCAAAATCCTCATGAAATCACATCCACAAAAAGGTAAACTGATTAACTGTATTTTTAAAAATTTCTTAGTACAAGACTTATTTTTCTTGATTCACAGATAGCACTGAAAAGCATTTTTAAGCTTCCTTAAGCTTAATCTTACAAAAACTAAACGATTAATTTCGATCGATAGTTCATGTACCTTAACCTCGGATAACATAGTCCCTAAAAATGTTTAAATTCTAATTCTAAAATGCACGATTAACGTTTTACCTTTTGGGAAACAAACGATAAATCTCGACTAATAATCCATATGCTTTAACCTTAGACAACATAACCTTCTCCAGAATTGTTTAAATTCTACTTCCATACATACACGATTAACGTGTGGTCTGTCAGGAACGAAACGATTAATCTCGAGTGATGGCCCATACACAATTCGACTGGTTCAGGCGACGTTGCCGATCGTTGCTATGAAATTCATCTCGTACGATCCGGCGATGGCCCGTGGCCAGTCGTGTAGCAGGAGAGCTTCCCCAGGCGAACGTTTTAGTAGAAGACTGCTCTCGAGTTTCACCGACTTACTTAGGACCGTGCACGGAGAAAACCGGCGTCAGTCCGCGAGAACGATTTGCCGAGCGTGGAAG
>NW_016910162.1:2140321-2152995 GCF_001483705.2 Eufriesea mexicana
TTTGCCGGGCGTGGAGGAGCGTGCCGCTTCGAAAGTAACAAGAGAGACCAGTTCGTAAGGATCCAATCGTCGGATCTGGGGGAAAGAAAGATGGTAGATCGCGAACGTCTGCCGTGGTGTTCGTAATGTGCTCGAGACACGTTTTCGTGTAACGAAAATTCGTTACCCGCCCAATTAACAACCGACACAAATTACCGACGCACTTTGCGTCAAATTGAATTAAATTACAACGAAAACACGCGAAGGGAGAGAAACATATTTCCAAGTAAAATAGAAAGTTCGGTGGAAGGTTTCCATGATAGACTGTTGCACTGTTTCATCGTTCGTGATTTAACGTTTGGAAAGCGTCAAAGGAAAGAGACGAGTTCGCAAAGAGGAAGATCCCCTGGAACAAAAGCCAATTAACCGCGACGGAAGCGCGTGAATTGTAATTAACAGAGGCAAGGGAGGACTATAGAACGGTTCTGCATGAACCCTGAGGATATCGTCGGTCTGTGCAACAGGAAGAACGCGATCTTCGTTATCCTGTGTACAGCGGTGATCTGCGTGCACCTGCTAACCGACGGAGAAACGAAGGCGGCGGAACCGAGGAGCGACGTCAACGTGGAGGAGCTACGAGCGAACTGGTGCTTCGACGACGAGGAGCTGTCCGCGTTTCGATCGCACTGCAACGATGTGGAAAACATTCTATCTGCTCTTGTTGATGCTTTTCACGTTCGATTTCCCTCGCGATAGCCTAGCAGGAGCCGAACCCGTTCGAGCGAACGCCGAGCTCGTTCCTCGAGACGATGATCAGAACCATCGGGTAAGGAACGAAAGAGAAATTTCAGTTACATCGCAGATCAAAAGTTACGGACCAGTTCACGATTCGCGCGACCGTCGCTCCGCGAATTTTCGTCCTACAGGTTAGGTATAGGTTATGTGAGGTTACGGTATTTTCCTACGGGATCTATGTATCGTGAAATTTTAGATACAATGGCTGTTAGAAGATTTTGGTCAGTTTACGGTATTATTTCCATTTAAAGTGTAGAGCAACTGTAAGGTTATGTAAATTGCTCTTGTAAAAAGTTTAACATTAGAACTATCAAAGTGGTTATAATAATAGGTTTTGTATGATTCATTTTTGGGCTTACTGAAAATATTTTTGGTGAAATTAATGTTGATATTTATTTATATAAAAACGTGATTGTGTACTTTATTTTTACTATGATATTTTAATTATTCTTATCTAAATATATCATATCTGGATACACATTACAAGTTGGTAACACTGGTATTAAATAAATTATGAGAAAAGAACAATTTTGTGTTGACATATAGATGATGATAATATAAAGATACCTGCATAGTATATTTAGTATACTTATATTATTATAACAAATTGGTAGTTCTAATGTTAATAATATTGTATTCTATTATTGTACTGATAAAGTATAAATATAAAATACGTCATTTTTATGCAGCTGATCATTATTTTAAAAGCTTTTCTTTTAATAATGTAATAAAATTCTACATTGGTAAAAAAACTTTTGACAGCCAATGTGCGTGTTTTATGTGAGTTATAGAAGTTCTTTTCTCTTTTAATTTTGTGATATGGCGTTTAATGGCGCCTTGCATTTAAATCAAATTAAAAAGCATATAGTAAAAATACATGTAAGTGGAGATAATTCAATCTTTTTCTTGTGTTACATGATCAACCATACAGAACATCACACGTTTTATACCTATGAGTATATATATATTAGAAGGAAGTAATAAATCTAGAATACCACTTCGTGAATCTTTTTATTGGAAATTATCCTTTTGGCATTTAATAGAGATGGGCCCTTCTCAATACCTTGACAATATTAGATAAAAAATTATTTTTTTTTAAATTTTTAACAATTTTAGATGATTTGTCAATGTTATATTTTCAATTTTTATTATTTATTATTATCGTATTTTAATTATTATTGATTATTTTTCGTCATCTTTATAGAATTTAAATAGAAATTATGTTAATTATTGAACATTGTATTAATAATTTAACTTTTTATTGATCTTTTCATCTATTAAAGTGCAAAGTAATTTTTATACAATTCGGAAACCAGTTTGAAATCAAATTAATCAAAATCTTTTAATTTTAAAAATACTCGAATAATAAACGGTTCAGGTAGCGTTGCTTTGTTAACTAGATCTAAAACATGTGACCTTTAGATATTGAAGGACAACGCATATTGCTTGCTCATCATGAATGAGTTTTGATGAAAAAATGCAATGTCATTTAGTAATGGGCCATTTTCTGTCATAAGCTGTGAAATAGAAGGCAAACTGTATTTGATATATTAAATAATTAAATAAGCGGGTGTAAAAAGAAAATGAATATATTATAATTTTTATAAAAACAAAAGAAAATTTATTTTGGAAACAAATTATAAATTTAAAATCTTGTTAACATAAATCAAATTCTTTTAATACAAAAAAAATTCAATTATCTTAATTAATTTCTTTTTTTATCCATTTTGGATTTCAATTTTTGGCACAATGACTATTAAATAATTTTTATTTTATTTTTCATATATATATATATATATATATCTGTTCCATTAAAAATTAGATGGATTTTTTATTTTGCTTTTTATATATTTATTACAGTCTCTATCCACAACGTGACAATGCACATTTTTTTTATCCAAATTGAAGTTCTATTTGAACAATTTTTATAAATTAATCCACTTCTTACGTTTTTATCTCAAATCGATTTAAATAACCGCTGTTTCCCATTTATTTATCAAAGCATGAAAACTTTTACAAAAAGTACATAAATATAATGTGCTAAAAAGTACGGTAGTGGCACGCGTAATCACAATCATAACAGTACCATATGAACGTCATTTAACAAGAGTAATCAATTAACCATTTCGTTCTTTTAGTAGTCATATGGTGACATATTTAGAACTATAACGTAAAATATCACCGTCATCAAAAGCTAATTAAGCAACAAAATGTTACCGATAGATTTTACTTTATTTATAACCTAAATATTTTCATGTTACAAAATGGTCAAATATCCGTAATAATTTCTTATAACTATTCTAATAATAGTTATTTAAGTGGACAATGGAATTATTTTAATATCTTGATTAATTAAAAATATACAATATACATAAAAAAAAGGAAAACAAAAAATGTTTTGTTCCATTTGCAGAAAATAACTTCAAAAAAGAGATATTGATTCATAATAAAATTACTCGGTCGGTAAAGTATAGAGAGCCAATTACTACATCTAACCTAACACACGAACGAAGGGGTGAACGTCCCTTTCGAGATCGTGGACTCGGTTCTTTTAACCGGTCGTGTATTTCCTCTTTTATTTTTTCTCGGAGGAACAGGTACGTCGTGAAATGCTCAAGAGTTTTCACCGACAAGTTTGCGTGCAAACGCATCGGACGCTAATATCCTGCTATCTTCGCGAAATGATCTAAGCGACATCTCTAGGTGCCAATTAATTCAAATCTCCTCCGTTTCGTAATTTAATGAATCAAAGGAAAGCGAGAAATCGAAAAGACATAAATTGTGACCAATCTAACGTAAATACAAAAGATTCTCTATTCTTGTGCAGGCTTTTTATCGACTGATGATAATTAGTGTTAATTTACACGGTTCATTTTAGTCGGATATCATGAATGATTTGACAAAATCATTTTTGAAAAAGTATTTAGAAATATTACAATAGTGAATGATATAAATTATGTTTTGCTGCAACTTGATTATTTTTGTATTTCATGATTAACAAATATGTATTTCATCAATGTTTTTCTCTTTGTTTTAAATGACGAATTTTAGGTTATGTTCGTGTTTTTTTCTTAATACGTAAAGATTCAAACAAGATAACTATATTTAAAGATAAGATAATATAATATAATGACAAATAAGCTGAGTAAACACTCTCACTTGAAACTATTACTCTCAGTTTTCTCAAAACTCTCTTTCTCCATTCTCTACTCTTAACTCTTAACTCTGATTCGTCACTCTTAACTGTCTCGCGCACACATTTTCTCCAAGTACAAATCCTTGCACGCGTACAGCCTCTTTTTCTCTATTTCTTTCACTTTATGTAGTTCCTAGAAGACATTCCAACATGTCTACTTAAAATTTAAAATATATATTCTTTGTTCATGTTATAGTCTAACTTGGTCTAAACATGTCTTCCATTTCTAAGATTCACCATTTTGTTTTACATAATCCTCTTACTAGTAAAATACTCTTGTCATTTTAATGTCAATTAATAACAAATTCATTATCTATGAAAATATCTTTTGAAAAATTTATATCCCAAAATCAATTAAGTCCTGTTTCAACATTTACCACATATAGAAAGATCAATACTGCAAATATAAACATAATTTGCTATTTTAACATTTTACAATAAATGATACTAAATAATGAATAAACCAGTGTTTGCTTAAGTCTCTGTATTTTGATATTCAAATAACTTCAGGTATAGGTTCTGCTAGTTAGATACCCCATTCTTTTATATTTTCCCTTTAAAAAAATAAAATAATAAATGTACAAAAAAGATTTACAAAAAGATTGAAGAATTTAAAATAAATCTCTCTATATGATAATTATTTAAAAATGATTGCTATATATTGTGTGTACTTTATTAGAATACAATAATTGAAATTATTTCTCTATGCATATTAATTATGCGCTAACTTACGATATGATGAAATATTGTATATCAATGTACATGCTTAATACGTGCGTTACTACTAACGCATACGTGTTGCGTCGATTCAATTATCTATGCAATGCTACTAACGCAACTACCGCGTTTTCCTTTCTTTTTTGCATGTAGACAAAAAGATTTAGGAAAACAAACAGAATAGTGAACAGTACGTTCAAAGAGAAATTACCTAATATAAATACATCTCTAATGAAAGCAATACGCAATCTCTCGTGAGGAGTATCATTCACTGTAATAGCACTGTAAATAATATTTTTAGTAGTACAGAATGCATTAGGTTCCAAATAGTCTATATAGAAAGTCCCTCGTCTCTTCACCGGAAGTTTACTTCGTAAAAATAAAAGTAAAAATTAATTCTATTAATTTTATCGATGGTACATAAATTCTTTGTACAGATATTTTTTTAAATGATATTAAATAATATTGTACCGAGTCGATAGCTGTTTAGTATTTCATGAAGATAATAATCTTCGATTTCGATCTATTTAATAATTTATCGATTTTCGAAATGCATCATTAAAATAAAGTGGTTACTCGTAACCGTATTATCGATTATCGTGTTGCTACAAAAACAAGAATGCGATGGAAGTAACAGGTGGCTAGTCACCGCCTATCAGTAACAGTCAATATGGAGATATATACATATATATCCTCTAGGGTAAAGCTCGCCAAAGAATATAATAACGCATAAATCGTTCATTTTTCTCTTCTTTTTTACTTTTTTTTCCTCTGTTTTGTATTAATAATATATATGCAAGGAATTAATCATAAACAATGCGGATATATGGCTAAGCGAGTCATCATTCATAATAAATTGAAAACAGAAACCCATTAAGTATTAGGTTATGTTTTATCTGGAAAAAAGCAAAAATCATCTGGAAAAAAGCAAAAACTTTTAGAATATGATTTCACTTCGAAAACCTTGTCACTTGTCTCATTGTTTGATATAAGCAGAATATTAACGAAGTTTACCTCAAGCTTCTCGTCATTTTACGAACATTTCCGAAGACAGCAAATGTCAAAACGCGCGTCGAGGCAGACGAAACGAAAAAACTGGCCGCGCGGTAGCGCGTAAGCAGCGAGAGAAAGAGAAAGCTGGCACGGAGCACGGAAAGTTCGAGACTTCGCAAACACTTTGTCGCATACTTCAGGCGTTTAAACAAACCTCGCTCGTTCTCTGTATTCTCTCAGTCATCGTCACGCTCATGGATCGGAGTAGAATGAAACGGAAAAAGGAAGAGAAACTGCGAGCATCGAACGGCAAACGATCGTCGTTAGCGATATTAATTGCAGTAATTATATCCAGCGATGAAACATGCGCAATCAATTCTAAACGTGTTCGCTTGCGCCGATAGATGTCGCTAAGATATTTTATGGTTAATTGTATACAGTATACAGTTTTATAACTTCTTGATCGATAGTTGATAATGGAAAGTACAAACGTAAAACTATTTCGAAGGAAGTAAATTCGTTCCACTTCTTTTTTTCTCTTTAACGTTATTTAATACGAATGATAAAGTCACGTTCGAAAGTAACAAGACATACGCGAAGAAAAAGGATGATGCCATCTATGCGTTACGGTTGGAAATAACACTGATCGTGATCGCAAGGAATCCGCGCAAAATAATGACGTTCTCGTGTCGTTTCTCACGCGCGAACGTAGCTTGTTTGCAAAAGTAAGCGGGAAGAAAATCATCGAGCCGTTTCTACATCAAAACGCAACGTAATGTTCTAGAATTTACTATACGTGTCAAAAAGTGACTTAACTCTCTATAACTCAATTTTTCTTTGTTTTTCTTTCCTTTACTAGGAAGAAGCAATTACGTTTAACGTCCTAAATGCTGTATTCTGTTTTGCCATACGAGGGAAAGAAATTCTAACCCATTAAAATTTTTAATTTAATTTGAAACCAAAGAGCTAATAATTATTCCAAATAAATTATTTTTTTTACCAATGTACTAGTAAATTACATGACGCTGAAGAAGGTTAGTATCTCCAATTTGACAGGAGAAGCAGTAATGTGACAACTAAAATTTTCAGACATATCTAATTAATATAAATATTTTAATTGTAGATAATGAATTTGAAATATTATGTAAGTAAAATATATGAAATATAGAAATATAATTTATAGTAGTATATTGATATATGCATAATTCCATGAAAAATATACCATGCTAACAGAATTTTTATTATTTAAATATTATGATTATAATTTAAATTGCAAATGAAGTATAAGCATTTACTATGTTATTTCATTGTATTACAATGTAATAATTTATTAATATTTGCCAATATTAATCAATGACCTGCATATTTCAATTTACTACATTTCATTTCAGCATTATATCCGACATTTTCAATTATGTTCGTAAATTTTTTTTCAACTTCATTTAGTAATCGTGCGAATTGAAAATGACTTGGTATCGTGTACGTCGTTTGCATACGTTCTAATTCTTACTAAATTTGTTTTAGGTGTAATAAATAATATGAAATTTTAGAAAATAACGACTAATGTAATAGTAAAAAAAAAAAAATATGAAAGATGCAAAATAAATAGTACACTATTAAAATTTTCTAGAATGAACAAATTTCTATGTAGGACTCACTTTATTACTTATCTTCTATAAAAAATATGCATCTACATAAAAATGATAGTCTAGTTAATGGGCAAAGTTGAAGTGTTTTAGAAAGCCAACTGTTTGATTTAATTTATTTTTCTAAACATTAAAGATTTCTAGGTCGCTGACTGTATTTTAAACAGAACCGAGTGTTTTTTTTTAATATTCATTAACGTAATTCACATCCTGACGAATTCACCAACCATGGTTATTCAGGGTCAATCAAGGTCGTAGGTAAGGAGAAAGTAGTTGCACCTGAGCAAACGCTAAGGGACATTCGAATCGACTTTCATTTTGCAAAAATTTTGTAATTATTCCTTCCTTTAATTACACAATTAATTTGTTTGAAATAAATGTATGAAATTGGAATTATTATCATAAGTTTTTAAAATGGAATGAATAATTAAATTATTTCTTCTACTACTTTTTTTTATGTACATACATATATTCTCTAATGACCTTGAATGACTATGATCATAGAAATTGATATGATGTAGATTACATTTATCCATATATTAATTTCAATGTTAAATTTTTACAAACATATTTGCGAGAAAAATAGTTTTAACATGATTATATATTAATAACAATTAATTTAATACTATTAATATATAATTATTAATTTAATAATTTTTAATTAATTATTATTAATATATAGTCATGTTAATACTATTTTCGTCGTATATATCTACTTTCATCGATTTTCTGCTCTTGATACTACTTTTTTAGTAAAAAATTAATATTTTAATATGACATAACTGAAAAGGGGAATAACCGGTTAGGCGAGAACATAAATTTCTTAAAAATAGATGATGTATTCACCAAGTTATGCAAACATTCAAAACAACAAAAATACACATGTAATTCTAATATGAGATTGGTTAAAAACATTTCATTTTAAAATTACTTCTTTTATAAAAACAAATTTTTGACTTTCTTTTATCTTTTCTGTATAGATTTTATATAAAAGAATACGAAACAAATTAAATACCTTTATGAAAATAATTTATAATTAAAATTATAATATGTGCATCTTTCTTTTTAGTACAACCGTGTACTTAATTTTTTGATTATTTTCTTTCTTTACTTTTAAGGATAAGACAATGAACATGGAACATAAAGACAGATATATAAAGCTAGACAATAAAGCATTGTTAGAAATATGAAATACGTCTCTCCATATGGCACGGCTACTTAGTAGAAAATAATTACCACACTGTGTCTACTTTGAAGGTACATGTCAGTACAAATATTCTATATATTTTCGATGGTAATTAATTCTTGCCTGTGCTTCATATTTTACAAGATAAAGATAAAGATCGTTAATAACAATTATCGATTGAAATACAGGATATACAGTAAAGTCAAGTAACCTAACCTATACTGTACGGTCATTTACGTCCAAACGATACCAGATGAGATACGTTCTGAATGACCTAACTAGAAAGTTCGCTATGGGTCACCAGAGGTCTACTTAGCATGAAACGTATTAAATATGAAACCGAAAATCTAAATATAAGTAATCAATAAGACTACGTTTACGTGATAACTATCCCTAGAATGGAGTTCACGTCGCGAATAGTAAAAATACCATAAAAGATAAAATTATTAAAGAAAAGTTAAGAGAAAAAATTGATCGATAAAATTCAAGAAAAATGGCCCATGCATGGAATTTACAATGAACAATTTTGCTCAGTGTTGCCCCTGTGTACACTGTAATTGCACGAATTACGCTTGGACGTCACTTTCCATTTTTATAGGCACTGAACTTTGTTCACGATTTACATTCGCCATTGTTCGTTTGCGTGAACACGCTTTAGCGCTTAGTTCGAAACTGACCGAATTCTAACGATACCCTCAGATGTCAGTAGCGGAAACGCATTATGGTACTACTGCCGAGATCATGTCAAGTGTAGAAGTAATAGAATAATTAAATATAATAATGAAATACGAAAAGATGGAGAATTTTCATTATTCTTTGAAATGGTATCAGAAACTATATTTTGTTACGAAAAAATTTGTTAAAATTGAATTCTTATATCAATTGTTATACTCGATTTAAGAAATGCTTAACCTTGTTTATAAACTATAGGGTTAAGAAAGCTACACGGCATATTAACGACATGATGTTAGAAAAATATTTTGCTATTAAAATTCAATGGAATACTCAAGACGTCAACTTTCTTTAATGTTGATCCTCAGACTATTCTATTTAATTTGAATGATGTTCAGAAAAAGTGCGGTTATGTGTATAGGGTGATTCTAGAAATTGGGACAAGTTATAAATCTTCTGTGAGTGAAGACAGAGAAATTGCTAGAAGAAAATGTTATATGGTTTAATGGAGTCTTTCTTAACGTGACCGTATATCTTCTCCTAAAAAATTTACTTTAGTGTGAAACTGTATTTTTTGCTTTGTACGAAATATTAATTTGATCTTGATTAATTATTTATATAGTATTATCAAATTTCCAGCTTACATTATTGTTACTTAATTTAATAGTACAATTTTTTAATTTAATATCACAAGTTTTTGTCATTATGGAATAACATTTCTTTTTATTTTAACTTGATTTATAACTTCATCTAAATAAGTTAATTAATTAATCCTAAATTATACATATTTATAAATTAGTTACCATCAATATTCTGTATGCATAAATTCTACTAAAATTAAGAAATTTATGTAAATTATATAAACAATATCATGAAAAACCTTGTACAAGCACATTAGAAAATATTTACAATGATTTTACATTCAGTGAAGTAATTTTTTAGCATACTTAACATGCAACTTTATTACAAAAAAGAAAAGAAAAAAAATATAGACTCAATAGATTTCACTGTATTATAAAGTATCCTTCAATAATCTATGTCTTTCCCCTCCACTCTATTTAGTATTGGAAAATTATTACAACTCAATTAAATTCGCAAGCTAGTACAATATAACCTAACCTTGCCTTCACAAGTTATAAAAACGTTCAAGAATATTATTCAGTTAAGAAGTATAAGTCTCTACATACTCAATAACCTTGTACTAGAAAATATTGTGCATTTCAAAATTTACTGAACTGAAATAAAAAAGAACGCAAACAATTAAAGAATATACAATTATGATGAATATGAAGAAATCAAGTAATTACTAAATTATCAACTAAGATATAATTAATTTCAATAAATAATTTAAAAGTAAATAAGAATGAACAAAACGACGCAATATTTTCTAGGTAATGAATTATGTTCCATATTCAATTTACCACTGAACGAACAATTGAACTTTCAATTTCTTCGAAGCACGTGCTACTGCTTCTCTTTTGCGAAGCACTTTCTAAGAATCTGCTAAAAGAATCTGTTATTTCAGCCTTCCACACATCTAGTAATTCGATCCAGCGAGGATTTATCAACATTAAATTATTTTTAGAAGGAGACTCGAGGTCGGTTGGAAATCATAGACGAGCACGCGGCTGAACTGGTCGGCAAATGGAGAAACAACGGCGAGGCTCTCGAACCGAAGTGGCGAGATGGCGACACTGTACCATTGCTGCCATTTTCCCAATTCTCCCGATTCTCGAGGGACAAGATAGACAACAGCGAGGAGGATGACTACGATCATCGTAGAGCAAAGTATCGTCAAAACAACAGACAAGAAGATTCTCATCGTTCAAGGAATAACCCTCCATTATCTTACAGCAATTATGAAGGCTACCAATCAACAGAAGGCAGGCGAGGGTATCGTGAACGGGAAGAAGTCTTTTCACGAAAAAGAAATCGACCCTGGACTGGCGAAAATACGGCTACTATGAAGGAAGCGAGCAATAGAAAGGAAGAGCAAAATAAAGATTTTAAAGAGGATAAAGAAACAACGTCAACTAGGTATCGAGAGCTTTTTCCAGTACGACCGAATGATTACGAGCATGAGTTCAATGACGAAGAGTACTTAAAACCTCGACCAAGAAAAAGAAGGCCACCACAAAATTATGAATTTGCTTTAGCCGAAAACGAGACATCGTTGAATGAGGAGAGAACATATAGTAATTCTGGACCTTGGTCTCGAGCAAATACTCAAGGAAGTCCTCAGCAGATGGCCTCTAAAAACGCTCCATTTTTACAAAATGCTATGGAATTGAAATCTCTATTGAAAATGCAACAGGAGGAAGGTTTAAGCTTATCCGAGATTCTACAACAGAGAAATTTGACTCTAAATGATTTGTTAAAGGGCAAAGCCGATGTGATCAACGCTTTGAAGAGGCAAGATGTCGAAGAGACTGAAGATTACGTTGAAGAAGCAGCAAAGATGATATCCAACTCGTTTGTGAAACTATCCACTACGAGGAAACCACAATGGACATTCGCCACGGAATCTGTAAAAGCGAAGAATTCTCGGAAAGATGAAGAATTTGTATTTTCGATTGTTCCCAAGAATCTTGCTTTATACAAGAACCACACAGGCACAAGAGGATCATTTTCAAGTAGAGTGAATGACAGTAAAATATATTCAGGAGCTGAAAATGCAACAATTGCAAAATCAAGTCTCACCGGCCTTGATCCTCCGCAAAGCAAAGTTACGATTACGACACGGATGCCGTTGCCGGTTGCAACGAATTCCATGGAACTCGTGCAAGCTGATGATGCCGTCGTGAAATCGCAAAGCAGTGATGAAACCAGAACCGAGAGTTTAGACGAGGATGAAATCATGGAATTCTCTGATTTCACCGATTACAAGAAGGGACGAAGCGGTGTGTCTCCTGTTTGGCTTATAATGAAGGATGGAGAAGTCAGTAACCCTTCCATTGACAGTTCCAAGAGCCACTTTGAGGACAAAGGATCAACATTGAGCATCGAGAAGATATTAAGTCCTACAGAACGCTCAAAGTCAACGAGCAACTTGTCTGTTAGCTTTAAAGATAAAGAACACTTTCTTATTGATTCAATTAACGTTAACAGTAGTGGGATATTTGAAGATGAGGACCAATATTCTGAGAAAGATTATAGTAATTCTTCTGAGAAAGAATATCAGGGTGATACACCGATAATGTACTATGACCTAGAACAGAGCACACAGGTTAGTAATGAGAGTGAGGAAGATGATAGGAACAAGGAAATAATAAAGGATATAGCATCTACACTGGATACAGTGTCTCATATTTCCACAACAAACAATCATCAAACACTTGCAATGAATCTGTCTGTGAAAAAGAATAATAATAATACTTCAAAAAGTGATAATATAAACACAACTGAGAAAAAGAGCTACGATGACATTATATCAGAAGTAGAACCAGAAGCTCGAGCTGAAATCTTTGAATTATTTGCTTCTGGATCAGCA
>NW_016910162.1:2153071-2188511 GCF_001483705.2 Eufriesea mexicana
GGAAAGAGATTAGAGCGTCTTCTTAAATCACGAAACATGAGCTTAGAGGAACTGATTGCATTAAGACAAAGAGGCTCTAGTAAGGTTCATCTAGCTGAAGCATCGCGAATTAGAGCACAAAAATCAAATGATGGCTACCAAATAAAAGATACAAATAATTTTGAAATAATTAATTCATTGCCATCTAAAGAGAATCTACCTACTGAAAGAAGAACAATTGCGAATCATGAGAACTACAATAAAGGAATTGGTAATTACTTATCACAATCACCTGAAAATTTTAAAAACAGTGACTCACTGACAAATTTCGTTCATCCTCAAGAAAGCATAAATAAACAATTGGTGCCTAATTTAGAATTAAAGATCAACAATGAAGGTTCAGAGCTTGATACTTCTACAAAGATGGACAGTGTGATGGCAGACACAAAGGAAAAGCATCGTACAGTGCAGATTGTTGATCTGTTGACAACTTTCGGTTCTTTGCCATTCATAAAGGACATCCAACAGGACTTTGTGGATCAATACAATACCGAAGATAAGGAGAAGTTGCTCGTACAGAACAGCAATCTCGGCATGGTATTCATAAACAACGCTGCAGAAACAATAGACATCAACGATACATCAAATGTTGTACAATCTGGTTTTGTTAAGGAGATTGTAAAGCAAGAGCCAAGTTCTATTGATATTCAGACCATTTACAGTAAAACTAGCAACATTCTTGATGAAGATGAGAACAAAAGTGAAAAAGGAAAAACTCTGTCAAAAGTGAAACCAAGCATAATAGCAAGTGGCGCTATTCTTGGTGTAACTCTTGTAGTTTTCCTAGCGATATTCATTGTGTGTAGAATTCGACAAAAACAAAAATATCGATATAGAAATACCTTTTCCAGAGCAGTGTTTCAAGGTCCAGTAATGGCGGTCAGGAAGTTATCAAATTCAAGTAGCCTAAGCACTGTAATGGTCAATGTAGTCGCCACGTCAACAACAAAAAGGCCTGAGAAAAACGAAACCCAGGAATCCATAGGTGAAATGGATTCCAAAAGTGACATTGATAATGACTCATTAGATGCAAATGATAGCTGGGAGACCATACCTGATTATATGAAATAAACCAACTTGAACGCATTTACAACATTGATTAAAAAAGAAATGCAGTATTTTCACCCTTATGTTAAGTTCAAGTAAATACATATTAAAAATCGATTGTATATTTTATATTTAAAGATCATACTCAGTAAAAGGTGTAAAATACTGCAAGGGACTGACCCCTAATTATTACCGATAATGTTTCTGTAGGAACTTATGTCTGTATACCAGTTTTACAGACACAAATGATTGTACATACGATTGTATAGAGCTTCTAATAGATTATTCTGATAACTATCAAAATTTAAATCATAATTTAACACTCTAAGTTCGTATAATTCTATATCATATAAGATTTTACTTTGGAACATTTCCTAACATAAGAAGACGTAATATATTTTTCTGCTATTGTAAACTTATTCTTTCAAACTTATGTATGTAGAATAAAATATATTTATTTATATAAATAACTCATAAGCGAAATAAATCACCTTTTATATAAAATACGAAAATATTACAATTGTAATTCCATTACTTACCAATATCTTTCGTAGGTAAAGACATCCCTGAGGATAGCAGACACAGCATTATTGTTGTTTTGAAAAACCTTATTAAGGTAGGAATACTGTCTAGCAATATTTCGGCATTGTTTCAAAGCAGCCTCTACAACAAAAATCATATCAATATTTTATTATTAAAATGAAATTTTCTCAAAGTTTAAAATAAAGTTTTCAAAAATTAAACTGATTAAAAAAGTAAACATAAATATATTTTCACGAAAAATTGTATAAACATTTACCTAATGTCGGACTGCCTTTAAGTTCAATCATATCGGCAGCGGTCATGTATAACACGGTTGTGTAAGTGGTAGGAAGGATATCCAAATAAGGTTTCCATTTCGAATATTCTTTGTGTCTTTCAATAAGAAGCGCAATCGCGAGTGCTACTTGTGGCATATGCCGTATCAATGGATCATTTTGAAGAACAATCAATTCTGGGGCTGCATTATGAATACTGAAAATAAGTTCCCTAGGTATCCTTAAGATCAATTCATTTTCAACGAAATTACGTTCCGCTTTTAAGCCTAAGTCGTATCCCGGGAATTCAGCCACACTCGCTCCGTCTACATTCGCACCATTTTCTTTGAGCCAGTTTATGAATTGTCCAATCCCCTGAGATCGTTTCGGCGACTCCGTCTTCATTTCCTCCAACCGTTTAACCTTCTCCAAAATTGCTGATATCTCTACGTAATTGTCCCATATTTGCATCAAATACGTTGGATCAATGCTCACTATTTCAAAAAAAAAAAAAATTATTACTTTTTACAACACCATGAATGGATAGAACATTAATTAGTATTCTGTCAAAAAATTATATATGAAAGACTATTTGAAGAACTATGAGGTTAAACAGAATGCATATTTAATCAATTTTAGATTCTTAGCAATATAAAATTCATCAAATAATTTTATATTCAATATCGAAATATCTTAATTTCTTTTTCAGTGACGAAATAAAAATTTAATGTGACAATTTAATATTTTGCAATCGTGTTAAACCAATGTATAAAGAATAGTATAATTATAAGAAAAATATATTGATATATAAAAGTATGTTCACGGAAAATGTACTCACGGAGGAATAGTTTTTCGCACAAGGCATTTATCTCGTTTCTTTCCGCTAAGGATAATTGCCTTTGATGTGGAACGTGTTGTTTACTTTTAGATGATCCGTGAGATTTTCTTCTGCCCATGTTTGTACTATCTCACGGCACTTTCGTGACTTCTCCTCACATTTAGATGCATTATAATGTGTAACGCGCGCCTACGACTGGCAAGAATAAACACTTTTCGCCGAAACGAAAATAGAACATTCGACGCTCTGCCTTCTCAGTCTCGAGCAACATAACCTCAAAACTGCAGAGAGGAGGTACTTTCGTTCTCTGTGTATCACGAACTCCACTGCACTTTATTGATTTTCAATTTCTGTCAGAGGTCACCTACTTTCGCAATTACGCCAAACTCCTTGTCAGAATCACCCTTGATCATTCTTTCTGTCCCTCCAAGATATATGCCATTGTCATTTCCTGAACAAATTGAATATATGTATATTCAACGGTAAAATCAGCCGTATTATTGTATTGACATAATAAAGAGTGATTTTATTTAATTTCAATTTTATATCATTAGCGTTAAACTTATGCAATATGATATCTCTTTCTAAAAACGCATATATTTACATTTGCAAGTATACATATGCGTATATATATAAACTTAAATATCTTTTCCACTTTTATACATTCCCCTAAAATTATTTATCAGAGTGAAGTAGTACACAAAGCATAAATAACACAAGTTTCTTTTTTGTATAAGATTTGTATTGTACAAAGTATGCAAATAAACAGATGATTTGATAAATCTTTAAGAATAAATTTATATTGCCTTTATATTGTACTTATAAAATTATCATTAAGGAGGATCTAAAAACATAGGTCACGAAATAGTTATTTACAAACATAAAATAAAAATTTACTTTCTACATTATTCCTCTGTATGTATTTATGAATGCATATGTATATTATTCATGACATAATATCACGAGTATGTTAAATATGTGTAAAATAACGGAAATGTTAAATTTTGCAAATCAAATTGATAATCTTGTATAACTAAAAATGCACAATAAAAAGAAACGAATTAAATTTAAAAGATACAAAATTTAAAATGACAAATGAAACAAAATTTGGAAAAAGATATATATCATCTATTAATAGTTTAACATTTATTAATTTGATATAAAATTATTTGTAATACTCGTCTCAAGGCTAACAGCCATGTATATTTATCCTTATAGTTAATTCCATAATATTCACATTTTATATTTAACGTAAAAAATATCTTCTTTTATATATTTAAGTCGTTTACTAAGAGTACATTTTTAGAACCCCCTTAATATTTATAAATTATTCGGTTTGTGTACAACTAAAAATAATATAATAAAACAATTCAATTTTTCCGCTGCAAAGTAAGACTAATTGTAAAATTTCCTTTACAAAAAGCAACCAAAGCATGAGCGAATAGTACGACGTATTTAAAAACAAATTGATGTAACAGTTAATATCATTGAAATATTTTATCTATTACTCACTACCTGTGAACTAGATTTTATACTATTTTAAAATTATATATGCAATTCTTTTATAATAAAAATTTTTCACGTTTATTCTTATTATCTCGATATAAAATTTAATTTTATATCATACTGATGCACCATTTCTGAAAATAGTATTAAAGAAATAAAAAAAAGTAAAAGAAGGAAGAAAGAAATATCTATAATAATTACCAGAAAATTCAAATATCCTGGTTAGGAAATTTATCATAATTGCGTAATTTGTACTGAGTACACATAAATCACTACATCTTTATAATATTATATTTGACTATGCAATATGCAGAATCATAAGTATATTACACATTCTATAACATTACTCATAAACTTCTTAATATTTCTTTGCAGCGGAAAACTCGTACCTTAAATATTAAAGATACACATACAATTACAATATATACCGTTATTTATACAGCCTAACCTCTAAATAGAGCCTTATAGACCACATGATTTCCTCTTTCACTGCTACTTCAATAGAAATTTATCGAAATTATGTATCACGAAATTAAAACTACAGTTTGTTTTGACTCGATGCATTATGTATGTCATAAATACATTTGCCCTACACTTGGTAAAAACTGAAAATTATATATTTCATCCCCTTAATAAATGTGTGCGGTATTTTTATAAACCTTAATTTCATATAATTATTTTAAACATTTACAGTTCTCTTTCTATGATTTAGATAATTCTGTTCACATAGATACACATTACAGTATACCAAATAATTTGCGGACCATACGTTCAAAGTACTGTTGTCTAGATATATTAAGACTTTCATCATTTTTAAACAATTTGCACAAGGATCCCAGCTTCTCATGAAATTTTGCTTTTCAGCCAAAATAGCACGCGATGCATTTATGGTCCCCTGTTTTTATCACTAAAAGCTTTGAGGAGAACAGTATTTATGGTTACTGTAGAGTGTATCAATACACTATTCAAGGGGAATTGTTAAAGACTACAAAACACATAGTACATAAATATTAAATTACTTTTCATCCAATTTGTAAGTATTGGAGTAAATTGTGCAGACATTATGGAGTCAAATTTACAAAACTTCTAATTCTCTCATATCAGGTATTTTTCTTTCCATTTTAGTATATGTATTCATACACTTTATTATATTTTCTTCTATTGTGTAGCAGTATCTGAAATGCTTTGCCGCCACGTAGCATGGAAAGGAATCTTCAAGATTTTAACCCTTGTTTTAGGCAATGCAGTTAGTAAAAGTTTTTGAAGTTGAGGCAATGGTAATATATCCACTTGAGGATTTGTTAAATTTGGTTGTTGTTTATCATCACCTGAAAAATAAAAGAAAGTACATAAAATTAATTGAAAAATACATTATATTTTTTTTCATGTAATGCATATAAAGATATACGTATTTGTATATAAGCTATACCTTTTTGATTGTCATTTTCATCCTCAACGTCCTCAATTAATTTTAGACAGGGTACCGGTTTTAAAACTGGTATCGAGTCACCAGTAATCTGTTTACTCATTAAATTACATTGATCAACAAACAATTCTGTAACCCTAAGTAACTCAAGTGTAACACCCCATACAAAATGTGTCAAATTATTTGACAGTTCAGTGACACCTCCCAGCACCATATTGTTAGACGTTGCTGATTGAGATATGTACGTTGGTATAATCAATAGCCTTTTAATATTTTTACAGTTTGCAAGGCATTTATCAAAGCCATTTTTGACATCAAAATTGACCAATTCCATTTGACTCAAATTTTGTAACTTAGATACACCATCCAAAATATCGAATGTACAACACGATCCTTGTCCCTTTTCAAGTCTGAGACGTTCCAATTTTTGTAACTTTATTAAAACTGTAGTACCAAATTTATCTGGAAAATCTGAACATTCACCCAATTCTAGTGTTTCTAAATTCACTAAAGCTTGTATTATATCGATCCTTTTCTTTCCAAGTTCTTTAACTGATGTTAAACTCTGAAATAAAAATTTAATTTAAACATCTGAAAAAACAATACAACTGCAATTACAGAAAAATGGAAACAAAGTAATTGCACTAACCAATTGAGTTAGTTGCGTTAATTCTTGTAATGGTGTAAGATCTTCTTGTAAAGACATCCCACTGATTGCTTTGAGCCTTAATTCTTGACAACATTTAAGATTTCCAACTGATTCTAAACTTAAGGAGTCACATTTTATCGACATTGCACTCAATACTTCTAACTGAGGACAACTCCCAATAACTTCTTCAACAACCATCACAGGACATTTACATAATTCTAATTTGACAAGGCTAGTTACACGTGGTATTACAACTAAAAATTTTTTCCAGATGCTGTCAGATTCTCCTGCCACAAGCATTTTCCGAAGATCTAAATGTTGAGTACCACGCCTTTGTAATGTATCTGCTAAACCATCCCAATCTGTTACTTGACTATTTTTCATTCGTACAGTCTTCCACAAAGAAGGATGTGCAGCTAAATCACGCCACATTTTACATACTCTTGCAGCTCGGAGTAATTCTTGAACCTTAAGATATTGAAAAATGCGTAATAATGCATGATAACCAGCACAAACTGAATCCATAAAATGCTGCTGTTGTTCTGTATCCTGCTGATTTTGTTTCCTTCTGAAAGTATTAAAATAAAAATACATTTAGCTAATTTTTTTTTAAATATCGGCCTACGTAATAAGGGTATCATCTTTTACATGTATAATGTTGGTTATAATTAAAAAAAAAAGTAATTTTACATTGCTAATGAAATATTTTATATGCAATATCAATGAAAGAATATTGTAATTTTTAAAGAGGCTTTTAAAGGACCAATGATTTACAACAATAATGACAACAATTTTATACTGTATTAAATAAGAAGTATAAGTAAAAGCCTCTGAAAAAAATTTCAAAGGTCGAAAATTTATATTTTTTTAAAATAAAATGAAGGTATAGTAACAAAAAAAAACAAACATAAATAGGAGGTGGATATCATGAGGAACAAGGATTTTAGGATGTTTTTGGGAAAACGCACTAAGAGTTTTTTGTGTTTCAGCTCGCACATGTCTTTATATCTGTAAATATAAAAAGTAAAAATGAATTAGATTTTTTCCACTGAAGCACTTATCAGTAGCTGTATTTGCAATTGTAGCATAAATGTAAATAGTACATTATTCAATTTTCTATATATATTTTCAAAAAAAGTTTTCAATTCAAATACAAACTTTTACTTTGATGCTACAATTACACAATACCTGCAAGAACCAACGATATGTGATTGTTTTGTTCATTTTTCACATGTCTCAAAAATTTGGCCGCATTTCTAAGAAGCTAAGGCAGTGTGCTTCGATCACAAGATAAAATCAAATTCATTTTTCACCACGAACTTTTATATTTCCAAATATAATAAACATGAGTATATATTGCATTTACAATACTATTTGTATAAATTTTGTATGACATGAAAAAAGATATATAGACGCATATGTTATATTCTTTTTCCAACATTCTTTAGAATCATTCTACAGCAACAATTTTATAAAATTTATAAAAATGTTAAAATAAAATGAAATAGTTTCTAATATGTACACATATATCATACAAAATTAATCACTGGAAAACATATATCTTGTAAATACAATATGTACAAAGCAACTGCCAAAACCTCAAAAGAGAGTTGCCTTAACTTATTTGGAGAAAATATTTAAAAAAGGAAGTAAAAGAAATATGCATGAGTGTTTGAAAAACAAACACTTACTTGCTACTTATTTTAACAGTACCCAAACTATTTGTCACTGAATGTTGTGTATCTACTTTAAATAGATCATTTTTTGTACTAGTTGTATTTGAATTATTTGTTATACTCTTCCTTTCAGGTGCTTTACAATTTTCTGCTTTCTTAGTTTCTAATGTAAAATCTGTTGAATTGGGCAAATCATTTTGTGATTTGCTTACAGTTAATGTGTCAGGTCTATCATTATTATTGCACGTTTCTTCAGTTTCCTCTGTTATAGAATCTGATGGAAGTTCTGTATGTGATACATCTTTTATTGTATCCTTATCAACTGTCTTATCAAAACTATCTTTCCCCAGAAGCTTTGTCATTAAAGACATACGTGATTTTGTAGACATAGAATTGTCAACAGCATTTGATATATCAGTAGGCATGCCATCTTGAAGTACAGGAGGTTTGTCACCAATTTTATCAGGTTTTACTGTTATAGCTGGTTGGACAGCCATAGCATTATTTTTTGGAACAACAATATATCTCTTGCCCCCCATTAAAGCAATATTCTGGGCTGGTTTTGGTAAAGTTCCATCATGACTTTGTAAAAATTCATTTTCTGTTTGAGCAAACCAACTGCTTTCCTTATTATCTGAATTTAAAGAGGAATGTGGTGTTGTGGAGGATGTTTTTGAAACTTTGGTAATATTTCGCGACTGTGTATCTGCATTATCAGATTTGGGAATTCGTTGAAGTTTTGGTGGACTTAAATTTACTTGATGTTTTGATTTTGCACTTTGTGCACCTAACATACTAATTGGTATCAATGGAGGTGGTGTTAAAGATGGATTTGTTTGAGATTGATGAGATTCATTAGTATCCTGCTGACAGTTCTACAACAAAATTAATATTACTTATTTAAAATATAACTATTATCAATCACAGTATATTAAAAAAGTCTATTTAATTTTATTAAAGTATATTTAATAAAAAGTCAGTGTGACTTAAAAATAGTCATAAATAATAAATTATCAAAATATTATTTAAATAACATCTCTTAAAATTATAAAACAAATTATATGCATGATATTATAAAAAAATATTACAAATATCAATTTATTAATAAAGAAACTATTTAATAAGTAAAAACAAATTTAAGAAAAACATATTTTCAATTACAAAACAACCTACCTTGCAAACATAATCATCACTTCCTGCAAATTCCATACCATCAACACATTCAGGATGATATAAACAGAGACATACACGACATTGTAAGCTTGGTATCAACCCCATACTTGTTGAGCACCTTATACTGCACGGTTCTTGAACTTTGGGCCTGTAAGATGTGCGTTGATTGGGGAAAGGGATTAAGGAATAAAACACAAAATTTAAATAAGGGATTTAAGGATCAAAGGGATAAAGAAGGATATAGTTATGAAAAATACAGAAGGAAAGTTTGTACTATTTCAAAATAAAATTTTGAACTCTGCAATTATATATATTTGCTATACAACATGCATTTTAATATTATCAAAATAAAATGTGCTTTAATATATCCTTTAACTTATAATGCAAAATGTAAAATTCACTTTTTATCATGTTCGTAGAAGAAAAATTTATATTGCAATTATTCAACAAAATTTCGTGTAAATAGTTGAAATATATGGAACTAAAATGCAACCAAATATGTTAATTTTTAAATGGTAATTAGTATAAAATCATAATAAAAATTTTACATTAAAAATTTATACATTAACAATATTATTTACTTAATTTTCATGTAATTTACTTTGTATATCTTCATACATCGTACATTATATGTTGAATACATAAAAATTCCAAGTCTTTTTTTTTCTTTTCATAAAAAAAATATAATAAATGCACATGCTGTAATTTCTTCATTGGGCCTTTTGAAAGCACATTGAACATGATTATTACCAAATTTATATACTAAGCATTTAAGATACCCTTGAATATTGCAAATTAATTATGGTTAAACATTATAATGAGAATAATTATAAAACCAGGTACTTACGTTAATTGTCTTTTCGGTTTTGGAGGCAGTGGTTTTTCTACATGTATTTGACTTCTTCTTGTACTCGGTGTCCGTTGAGGTGGAAGTATTTCACTTTCTTGAGAAGGTGACTTTATTTCTGCTATACATATTTCAATAAAAATTCTCGTAAAAATAAGTTTTATATACCAAAAATTATATATAAAAATTTACATTAATTTTATCTGAATAAGAAATCTGAATTTTATTAGCATAAAGTAATAAACAAAATATATAGCAAATAATTTACAAGTTTAAAATTTAAATATAAAGATATTTCACATATTAAAGGTAAATAAAATTATTTTATGTATAATGATTAGCAAGGAAAAAAATATTTACTTAAGAAATGCATTAATGTCATAAACTAATTTCAGTAGTAATAATTACTTTGTAGAATACAAAGAGTATTTATACAATATAAATATTAATTAATAAATAGTAATTCATGCTAAAATTAATACATACTTTTGTGTGGAGTTTTCTTTGCAAGCACTTTCACTTTGAATCCTGTTGGTACAGCTTTTGGTGATTTAACAATAGGTTTTGCAGGCACTGGAGCAGGCATTGGTGCAGGCTCTTCTACAGCCCTTCTGCCAGGTGTACCTTTCTTATATGCGAAACCTCTCCGAGGTGGAGTAGCAGATACTCCAGATCCCTATGTACAAATTACAATATTTCATAAAATCTTAATAAATATAGTAAACAATAGAAAAGCAACTGAATATACCCTTATTCTTTTTGCATCTCGAATGATCTCCTTCTCTGGGTCATCAAGACCAATTGGTTCTTTGAAGAATGTAAAATTATCAATAGTTAACTCTTTTGTATTAACTGGAAAAAACATACTGTATTATTACGACTATTATCTACATTAAATTACTACTAATATAAAAACTATACTTACGAAATTCTGCAACTTCTCTAAAACTTCTAACCTTTTTTCCCTTTGGTGTATAATAATAGATATCAGCCATTCTTTTTAAGGTAGAATCAGTACTTGCTCTAAATACCAATTCTCGTTTCCAACCATACTTAAATGGTTCTTTGAATGCTGGATTTGACATATCAACAGCTATTTTTTGTTTTCCAGTGCTTCCTGGACTGACTCCACGTAATATACGAACACCTTTAGATTTTATTGATGCTGCTGGACTACTAGCTGCTGATGACGAATTTGTTGACTTAAGTGAAGTTTCATCTGTTTTTTGTACTTCTAATTCTGACTCTACGGTATTTGGTATTCCAACTGAATCTGTTTCAGATTTATCAGATTCTTTTTCTTTTTTTACTTTATCTAGATCTAATACATGTTCAGCATCATGCACTCTATTGTCATCCGAATCATCCTCATCCTTTCTGATATCAAAATTTTTCCTTATACTATATCTAAATCGTTTTGCTAATTGAGCCTCTGCTACTTCAGCTTCAGCTGTAATAAATTATATAAATGCTATCTAAATTTTTGTAAATATTTCCATCAGAAATCTTTTGAATTTCAATGTATCTGTATAATTTAAATAAAAAAAACTTCAGAAATTAATATATATTTATATTATAATTTTGTTTATATCATACGATCATGTTAAATATACAATATCCCATTATAAATTATGTTTATAAAATTTTAAATCTTATTTATAATACTAAAAAACAAAATATTATTAACATGAAAGTGTTTAATTCTGATTTCAAATATTAAACAATTAACTAAAATTATAATTTATTAAATAGCACATATCTATAAAAATAATGGTCTATTGTAAACATAGCATAATCATTCATTCTTGAAACATGACATTTAATGATAACCAATGTGATTTGCATCTTCAATAGGACATAACATAATAATCACCAATACCAATTAGTTTCTTCAAAACATGTCTTGCTGGTTCTATTTCATTTGCCCCTTGTAAATCAAATCCATTGAATCCCATAGACTCCTCCGAGCTTACATCGTCCAGTTCCGATAGCTTCCGTTTGCGTCCTTTTGTATTTAATGTTGTATCACTTTCAATGGTACTAGTTGAATTAACCATGAACTTACGTAGTTTTCTTCTAATATCTAATTCCGTACCCTTTTTTAATGAACTTTTAATGTCGCCGTTCACCTCCTGCCCGTCCATTTTAGTGGCTGTTTCCACTTTAATTTGAGTCTCCTGTAGATCCGGCATATTACCACCTTCTAGGTTAGGATTCTCGTGCGATCCAACAGCATTCCCGCCATTCACATTGGCACCGTCCATCGTGTGGCCCCTTTGGGACCAAACACTGATCCTACGTACTACAATGACCGATGTGTGAAAAACGTTAATTTCGTGTTATTTGTCACTTCATAAAAGACTCCATCAAACGTTTCTACACATAAGCAATGATACTACAGTCCCCTCGCGTCTGGGTACCACAATCCCGCGCTCATCTGTCTGCGAATGCGCATAACGTACGCGCAGACACCACTACGCGCTATTTACACAACCGCCAGGATTTTCCTTCATATGATTTCAAGCAATTTCTCATTACGCTATTACACCACACTTATACCCTGAAATGACGAAGAGAACTATATTGTAGCAAAAATTACTTAATTTTCTATAAACGTAGTTTAAACTGTACAAATGAAAAACGACAATATCCTCGGACAGACACGAAGCGTCCGTAAAACACACAACCGGAAATGGCCGAAAAAAATATGTTAAAGGCTCATTTTCAATGTATGCAATTTTCAATGCAATATTCTATATATAATTTTGAATTATTGACAATTAATATTACTTCGATAACAATAGTAATACAAAATATATGTGAGTAATAAAATATTTTGTACTGTTTATGCTAAATCTGATTTGTTGTATATCTAGAAATGATTAGTAAATACTTAATAATTAAATATAATTTAATAATACTTAATAAATAATGCACTCAACTTTTACATTATTTATTTTATTTATATATATCTACAAAAATGAAACTTGTTAACATTTGTTTAATTTTAGAACATACCCATGGTAAATTAGTTGAACCATGACCAAATTATTGCTTGTACGAGTATGAAGGCACACACATGCATCATTATCAATTACAGTTTCACACTACTGCAAAATAAAGAAGCAGAGAAGATTTGTGGCGCATAGTGAAAACACTTTTGGAATTGACAGTTTTTTGATATTTATTTTGTTCTTTTTTTAATTGTCAACTAATATAAACATTACTTAACGATGTTATTAATTTAGAGAAAATTTAAATTTTCCGCAATTATATATAAAAGGTGCACATAAAGTTGTGTTTTTCTATCTTGTCACGAATTAAAATACGATGCACTCTAAATTTCTTCTAAGTTTACCAATTTATTTTTGATAATTATTATTTTTAATAATGATATAAATATTTTTAATATTAAAATATACTTTATTTATTTATCGTTTTATATTGAAATTTATTACCAATCAATAAAATATATATAAAATAAATTTATTAGAAAGAATAAATATTGTATAACTTTAGAATTCATTTTTAAATGACATATTTTTAATTTGGATATTTGAGATGATATGTAGAAACCAATAAATATAAGATATATATATTTGTTTTAAATATAATTATATATTTATAAGAAAATATTTAATGAATCAGAAAATTTTAAGTTATCTATAATATCATAATAATGACTTAATAAAATAGTTGTTTAATTAAAGTTTATTACATAACAGGTTTTTAATATCATTATGACACTGTATGAAATCATATTATATTTATCATTACGTAGAAATAAACACATCCTTCAAATGGAGCGTGTTTTGAAAGCTGTACCAGCGGACTTAAGAGTAAAAATGGAGGCACTTGTGCATGATTTAACTTTGGCATTAGAAGAAAGCAATAGTAGTGCAATTATGAGACGCAGATGGGGTATTAGAAGAAGAGCTCGTTCCACGGGTAATATTCGTAAGTATAAGGCAACAAAAATATAAGATATAACTTTTCCTGGAAAACTATTTGAATGTTCCATAAGTTAATTATTATGTAAATGCGTCTCAAATAAAACTTAAAATGGATCAAAATGCATATTTTCTAATCACATTTCTATGAAATCAGTTCCAGTCTACTTCTATAAGGCAGACAGAGGATTGTTATCAAGATTGTCTTTATAGAAACCATATTTCATTGTTCAAAGAAGTCAAATTTTATAAATCTTTGAAAAGTAATTTTTAATACTTAAAAAATAATAAAATAATTTGAAAAATAATCATTAAATAATTATTTTTTATTTCAGCATCACTTCATATGAATAAACAATCAGATGACAGTTCATCTTCCATTTGTGACATCCATATTCCAAAAAGTAATACTGTCTCCAAATATCAGTCTGATAGTGATGATACTAATCAAACAAAACGATTTGCACGTTTTTCTAATTCAAATAATGCTAGTAACATTGAAAGTGATTCAGTTAATGAAAATTTTGTACCTAGAGTAAATCCGCGACGTAAACGAAAATTTAAAAGAATGGCTATTGATTCTGATTCTAATCCTTCAACTTCTCATGCTGTGGCAATATCAGCAACGCTTTCAAATAAAAAACGAATTCTTCGAAGTGATTGTAAAAATAGATACGGAACAATATGGTAATACATATTAATACAAATATCAGTATATCAATAAAAGATTGAATTCCAAAATAAATTGAAATAAAAAGTTTAAATAGCTTTAAAAATAATTTATTTATTACAGGTGTGGGAAACGTAAGAGGTCTTGTAGAGAGCGATCTATAGATTGTGATATGAGATCACTAGAACCAAACAGAAATGCAAAATCAAAAAATCACATTAGAATGCAAACTGAAGATAGTATTGAGTGCTCAAGAATATCCAGTTCAAGCATTTCATCTAGTGATTCAGAAACTGGACTTATCACAAATGATGAAGATCGAGAAGGTATTAAATTATTCATACAAATAATAAATATTACAACTAATTAATTTTATTGTCTTTAGGAGATGATGAACAGTCAGATTGGATTGGGGAACCAAATTGGTGGGATGATGGTGAAAGTACTAATGAGGATAAAGTTAATACTGATTCACCATTTCAAATGATGATACATGGAAATTTTGAACATACAACAGTTGAAACCAGAAAAAATTGCAGAAAAAGAATTCAAAGAATTCGGGAAGGTTTCAGCGGAAGAGAAATCCGTGCTGGTCGTCGTCATGTTGACAATAAACCTGGATATTCGATTATCACATCAGCTAATGAAAAAGTTTCCAGATTTTTACAAGATCCTACACAAAACGAACTTAGATTACATCCTATGCGACAGCCTGAGAGAGAAAAACTTCGCCGACTTGCAAATTTGTATAGTTTAAGTTTAAAAGGAGATTTAGGGTGTCCAATTTTGTATAAAACTCGATATACCACACAAGCTATTTGCGTAGATCAAGTATCATTTAACCGATTTTCTGGCTATAAGAGATTAAGAAGAACTCCACCAAATTCACCTAATTCAGAATTAATAGCACATAATCAAGAACATCAAATTTCAAATACTGGTTTTGCTTCACAAATTATAAATCCTTTGTCAAATTTAGATTCACTGCAAGCTTTACCACAATTTTCCCACTTTAAATGGGATTCAAATAGCATGGATATTGAAATTCATGGAAAACCAAAATTATACGATTGTAATCATTCAAAATCCAGTTAAACCAAATGAAATTTTTTGTTAATGAATTTGTTTTTTGAAATAAATTGTTTATGTGTATATTCAGATGATACTTTTATGTATAACTTTTTTAATATTTATAAGCAGGAATTTTTATTTACATTATATAAAAAAAGGTAAATGTTCGATATAAACTTCTTACATTAGTCTCAACTGTAAATGTATTTAAATATATAAATTTTTTGAAAACCTTTAAGTAAACTGGTAATAAGTTAATAAATTTATTAATTTGTTGATTAGTAACTGAGATATAATTATTTAATCAATTTAAACATTAATCTAACATTAATTTAAACATAAAAATTATAGAATTTGAATAAAATAATATACAACAAAAACAGAATAAAAATTTTATTAATTCTAAATCTAATTATTACTTATTTATGATTTTAATAACGTCATTTTGTTTATAATTAACAAACAAAGGTAAAATTGTATTCAAGTAAAATGTGAAAAATAATTAATTTAAACACTTTATTAATACAATGTTCAAGTACTTATATCTTCGTTTAATTTTTTTTTAGCCGCAAGTATATTTTCATTAGCAAGCAGTTGAAATTCCTCAAACCGTTGAGATATTCTTTGGTTCATTTTCAAAAACTTTTCCATACAGTTTAGAGCACAGGTTTCTTCCTTTGTTTTAACATCTCGGCTAGTAAATTCATGTATACAATCAAGAAAACAAGTTTCTGTTAATTTATTATAAGATACCACAAAATCTCGAACCTGAAATAATACAAAGTTCTAACAATTAAAATCTTTATTAAATATATTTTATTTTCATTTTTACATAACAAAATTCGTAATCGTTTACGTTCACACCAAGGTATATGAACACGTTGATCATTGATTCACGTTCATTTAATGCAGTTTTTTTATGAAATAATGTATGAAATAACTACAGATACATACAGATTTTATTTGTTCAGGATCCACATTTGTAGGAACTTGCATTGTCATCGTAATAATTTATGTTTGCGAAAGTATATTTACACAAATAATTGATACACCTCAAAGAATTAAGGAAACTTGAAGGTATATAAATTTAAGGTTAGAATAAATCTTCATCAAGCACGCGTGATCAGATGCACGTGGATATTGCCTATATTCACATTTAAAATGTAGAATTATTTAATTTTTATAAAATTTTTGATAAGCTACAAAAGTCTTTGATCCTAAAACTATCAAATTAAAATGTTTTGTTCTGTAGTCATATGTTCCAAAATTCGTCATTACGAATATCGGTTTATAAATTTTTTGGAACACATACAGATTTCTTTTTGAATACATATCAGTTTATGGAAATGCACGTGTATACAATAACAAATTAAAATTACTAGTGAAAATTCGTATTTAAAGATACATATTTGCAATTAAAAATTACTATTTATTTACAAGGTAAGAAGACTGTTACATTTTCCATATACTGTTTGTAATATACAATAATTTGTATAATATTAATTACCATTTTTAAAATAATATAGTCTGCTTTAATGTATTGAATTTAATTTGATATATATGAAAATTTAATAGCATGTATTAAAATTTCATATATATATATAATGTGCATATTATAATTTTATATTTGATAAAATATTAAAATTAAAAAAAAATATTGAAAATAATATTTAATTATAATAATCATAGTAAATATTGTTTATAATAAACTTTTTAAAGTAATTCGTTTAAAAATGTTTTTCTATCAAATTTTTTAAATATTTTATTGTATTATATTGTATACTTCTTTATTAATATTGTATAGTGTAAGAACAGATATAAACGGGGGTTCGTAAAAGCAACAAAATTTTTAAATATACATTATATTGTACAAGTGCATTTCTATATTTTGAACATAATTCAAGCAAAATTGACGCGATAGACATTTTTAATTTAGTGTATGTCATTATAAATATAATGATATTTATATTGTATCAAACTTTAGTTAAATTTGTCAAAGTTAAAAAAATGTTACCTACAAAATTCTTGTGTTTCTTAAATCACAATGTTTTATTAATGCTGTTACTATCATATTTCCTTACTTTCTTAACAGCAATGTTGTATCTGTCACCAATTAGTAAAGCTTTAAGTAAGTAAATAAGGTATAACTTTTGCTTTCTTTTTTCCTTTAGTACAATGTTATTTTAGTGATTAAATTTGTAATTACTATACTACCGTGAGAAAATTGTTGCCGCAACGAACGCTGCTTTGTATAGATGGCGCAGTGTTACAATTTTTCTTATTCGTTTATTTAATTTATTTTATTTAATTACACTTACATATATTTATATGGATGTGGCAAAATCATTTATACATATAAATAATTTTTGTGTAATTTTAAATATTTAATTATAAATAAATGTAATTTTTTATGAATTTTTAAGTGAAATTGCTATTAATTGTCAATTTTATAAACTTATGTATTATTATAATTATATTATTTCAGAAAATTGAATAAAAGCAAAAAAATTGATTATCATAAAATTTCCAAGATGTCACATGATAATCAAAATGTTTCTACAATCGGTAAAACTCTGAATACTGTAACCAGTCAAAAATCACATCCGATAAAGTCACAGCAACGGTCATCTATGAAAATGTCTATAAAGAATAAGCTGTTACCTAAAAAAGGAAAATGGACAAATGACTTTACTACAAAATATCAACGTGTGATAAATATTCCTCTTCAAAATGAAATTATGAAAATGAAAAAGGTTGATTGCAAAGAATATACAGAATCCATCGATAACAGAAGCTATGATGATATGGATGATGATGATCCAGTTACTGTGTTGCGCAAGGAAATACAAGATTGGAGAATTAATGAAATATTAACATCTAGAACTGAAGAAAAACTTACTGGAACTCCAAGCGAACAGCGTAGTTGTAGTTATGGTGCGTTATATATTAATTCATTATAACATGCCTATAAAATATTTCTTTTTACATATTTATTATTAATTATTATTATATTTTTAATATATACAGTTGCTTCCGGAGAAACCACAAAAAGACAACAAAGTCCAAATGTTCCCAAGTCTTCTACAACGTTTGTTGCTCTCTCAGCAGTAACGTGAGTATTACCATTTTGTATCTTTACTTATGCTTAATTTTTAGTATCAATTTAGAACTACTAAATTTGCATAATTCTGAATCGAAAGAATTAATCTGTTCCAAAATTGGAATCATAGATTAGATAATATAAATTGCATTTTTATTGACAAATGCTTTTTCGTTGTATATTTTTTCAACACGTATATTGATATTTACGATAACGCAAATCATTCATGTTCGGTGTGTTTGTTAAACATAAATGACCCCACAAGTGTTTTATCGTAATGCAATGATAATTAAGAACGTAACTAAGGTAAGTAAGAAAAATCTATATTTGTAGAAAGCGATTCTGTGCGAATAAGGTATTTCAATAATCGTTCGTGATAAGGTTCACGTTTCCTTTATACCCGATAAGACGTGACCAAGCTGATTGCTATGCGTCGAAGAATCAAGAAAGAAGCTTGAGTGTATCTTACGTAAGTAACTGTAAATTGAAGAACGATGGGAGAAACACGACTGTGTATCTTCACGATACATGTATACACACGAGAAAGACTACGTCATTCTGGAATTTTCGAAAGTTTCGTCTAACCGGTTTCTTGTTGCACATACAGTAAGACCCGTTTAGTACTCGTCGGTACTTGCATCAAAATGAACTTCATATAGTATTTAACGTAATTATGTTGTTTACTATTTTATATATAAATGTTAGGCAAATATATATAGAACGATATAGCATTTTAAATGAAGTTACTTGTAGAATCGTAATACATTGAAAATTATTATTCAAAGTAATAATTTCACGATTTATAATGATTATTAACAATTTTTTAAAAGCATATTAACCATATTTGGGTGATTGTAATTTAAACTTATAATTCAGTAAATTACAATATAACTTTATAAATAAGAAGATATTTTTCGTTGCATCGATTACTTTTCAATTTTCGCGCGCTTTTAGCGCTGTTCGTCACAGCGAACGGTTAACGTGCACAGCCATGGAGTGGTTATCGAGAGGCCGTTGTAATTCTTTGGTAGTATCGTCACGAATGAAAAATGATAATGAGTATAGTGCTGTAGGTTAGTGAGAACAATAGCCACTTACGCTAATCAACGGAGGTGCATGCCACACGCGTTCGGTAGTAAAAATATTTTCGGCCATAGTTCGTGCTATGAATGAGAAACAGTGAGACATTGCCGAATTTGTCCCCGACCATGAAGTCGTTCTTTCGTCGTGACTGAATTTTTGATCTTAGGCATACGTACACGTTTTTCATTTCGCCGATGCCAGCCTCGTGTGTATCGAAAGGGTTTTACTTGTCGAGTCACGAATCCCGAGGACATTCGTCTTGAATACTCTCGAATGCATCATTCCCCGTCGCGTTAATAATGGAAACGAAAAATAAAATCATACAAGAATTCAAGGTCTGCAAGGAAACGAGACTTCAAGTGCGGCCAGCTCATCCGGATAATGATGTAGGTTAGGTTCCCAGCGGTATATATCGCAAAAATCAACATTCTTCGTGCAGCCGAGGTTCGCAAAAAGCGTAAACCGGTTTGTCTCGTAAATGGCACACGAGCGTGCGAACGGGAGACAGACGCGAGGAGAAAGAGTGAGTGAGAGTAAAGAGGAGGTAAAGGAAGGAGATCTTTCAGTCGCGATTTACGGTAAAGCGATATTTTGTCCATATATTTCTCTTGATATATCTTTGAAAAAGAAAATGAAATATTTCATAAATTATTACGATTCGTTCGTTTCGTTACAATTATTTCATACACGAAACATTTTTTGATGATACATTATTTTCATATTGGAATACAGTTGTAAAAGAATTCTCAACTCTACACCGGCTATTTTTCATCGTAATGGGGTACGCCAACTTCGTTATTTTACCGTATAGCCAATTCATCACACGGCCTTAACAGTAATAGACCAATGCATTTCTGATTCGTCAGCCACGTTTTTTTACGTAACGCTACGCGCAACACTGCGTGTGACGTCAACTTATACTCTCAATGTTGTCTGCTAGTCAGCATCGTCGGCGGACATGAAATTCTTGTGGAGAAAGCATGCTCAAACGCAGCACAGATCCACGATGGTTGTAAACGCAAGGTCAATGTCCTATGAAACAAAAAAGAAGAAAAGTTTTGTTCTTCGTTGAACACACACAAAGATAATCTCACTGCTGATCCACACAACGTGCAAGACAATTTTATTATGATTAAAGTCACGAGAGAACGTTATGATGCGTTAATCAAGTTCAGGGGACACAGTTTTTTCTACGTAACACCGGCAAGTGACGTCAGAATGTGCAGTGTGTCTGCTAACCAACGTCGTCGACAGACACGGAAATCTTACGGAGAAAGCATGATTGAGCGTAACCTAGATCCAGAACGGCAAGGCCAATGTACGACGAAAGAAAAAACTACTAACGCACGTCACATAACCATAAAAACCGGCTAACAGTATTCTTGTGTTTGCATACTAAGATTATCGTCTCCGTTTTATTTTTCTTCTGTTTGTTTTTTTGAGATTATAATTTCTTACCGAAATAGTTACAAATTTTTCTTCGTCTCTTTTTTTTGTACATAGAGAGTACATTGTGCTGCTGGTACATGTAGAGTAAAACAGTTCAGCATCACGTTTTTTACGTAACGCTACGCGTAACGCCAAGGCGTGACGTCAGCATACTCGGCGTCTCGCCAGCCACCAACGACGCCGGACGCCGGACGCGGAATTCTTACGAAGAAAGCACCACCGAGAGAAGCCGAGTGTAGCCGAACGAAACGACACGGCATAGTTGCACGAGGCGGCAACGCTGCGAGCGTCTGTTAGGTTCAAGGGTACGGAGTGGAGGTTGCTTGCTCGTCCCATCGCCCGACACGACCGGGAGCTTGTCCCGAGAAACAGTTGGGCGCATGTCCGCTTTCATCCAACGGGAAACTTCTCGAAAGATGCGCGCAAGAAACTCGTACGTCATTTATGTATATACTTTTATATTCGGAGAAATTCCTCGTTCCACTGAAATGCGGACGAAGTTAAATGCTCCTAGCGTCTGACATATACGCCGTACAACCGACCATTCGCCAGGAATTTAAAAGTGACTCGCTGTTCAGAGACATCATCTCTTCGATTTATTCTTGTCTGCTTTAAATTCCCGTTTTCCCGTTTTCAAAACGTGCCTAGATTTTTAAGCTTATCAATTTTATAAAGAAGATATATATTTATATGAATATATGATTATTTCAGGCACATATACTAAGGATTTGCCTGTCATCTTGTTTTTACTTATATGATACTAAGGAAAATATAAGATTTATTTCTTACAATGTACTGGAAAACATGAAAAATTTTATTTTTTTGACTATGCATAGTCTAACAAAATTTACTAAAATCATGAGAACAGTTAATAAAAAATAATATAGGTATATAAGATACCTTTTCAAGTAAAACATGCTGCAAAAGGATATAAAAATAAGATGGATAATAGAAAGAGAAAAGAAAACGTTAAAAAATTTTATTTATCTTTGGCAGTTGATAATGATAGAACATAGAATAGTATGAAGAGACAACTCGTATACAATCAAACTTATAAAACAGGTAATAAATTTTCAAATTAAAGATACAAAGTCAACAAATGACTTGCAGGGATAATAATTATAATTACCTGGAATACTGTTTAGATATGGATACTGAAGTATTTTCGCACAGAGTTGCATGCTTCCAATTAATTCACCAATAAGATATTTCTATAATTTTCGTATCACTTCCAAGAACGTAAACACACAAAATACAGTGTCATAATCGAGGCATTTAGCAGAGTCATTGAATAACCATGCAAGAGGATCGCGGTTAGTAACGAGGCTATTTTACCGCGATAGCTGTGATCTTCTTCGAGACATAGAATCCGCTGGCAAGGATCCCAGCGGTGAATAAAAACAGAAAGTAGAGAGTCATCGAGTCGGCTGCGTCCTGCTGCTGGTTGACCTCGGCCCTGGCGTCGAGATCGACGGGAAACGGATTTACAACTCTGACACTCGCACTTCGCACTGGCGTACGCTGCCCTAGTGGGACTCATAGAGGCCAAGTCATTGTTATGTCTGTTGTGAAAATGAGAGCAAAAAATGGAGACGGCGACGAATTAGGTTTCGAATTCGCGTTGAATACATTTGTAGGAGGGACTTGCGATTAAAAAGAACGGATGTGGCTTTGATCACCCCTTTAGCATTATTACGACACTCCTATCATTGTACTAGGCACTAATGGTAGTTTCAACTTTCTTACTGCATTATTATTGCTTCGATTCAGTAATATAATTTATACGAAGGTTATTATACTTGATAAAGACATGTTCATATTAGATATTCGCAGGCTTATTTAGAGTATCATATAACTGAAGATACAAATAACAAAGTACTAATTCTATGTGAAAAAAATTAATGAAAAATGTGAAATAAAATTTGTCCATATTAGATATTGTTTCTATTTGACGAATTTTGTTCTAAAATTATATATTTTCTCTTATTGTACATTTTTATGTATTTGCTATATACATCAGTACATATTTATTTGTATTATTAAACACAATAAACATAGATAAATGTAAATTAACAATTAGGATATAGTTGAATACACGTATGTCTAGAGAAGTTTTGATGCAGAAAGATTTTAGCCTATATTTCTTATTTGCTTTCTCATATGGAGCATTCTTTCTAGAAAGTTCTTCCTAACCTCTAGTAATGTGATACCCTGTATATCAACAAATTAATTGACAACAAAGATGTAAAATATACAAAGGTATAAAAATTTATTTCAATTTTAAAATATGTTTATAAACATTTATTATTTTCTTTAATCGGTATAAATTATATCAAATATTTTTGTTGAAAATGAACTTGATAAATACCAGGATAGCACAGTAGATCATAACTGAAGGAGAAATAAAAATTAAAGTAATGCTTGAACCAATGCTTTCTGGTCTACTCTCCACAGACAACAAAAAATTTCTTCTGAGGACCCATTCGATGAAAATTTTGCTAGTACAACAATGGCTTAAGAAAAAAGCTTTTACAATAGACATGTAACACTTCTTAACCCATGCAAGGAACATTTTTCATCACGATCTTTCTCCGTCTACATCAGAACAAAGCTATAAGCCATCCCATTTGCCCCGCTATATAACACTGAATTTTCACCGGCGAGGCATTTTTTCCATGGTTACACACAAGCGAACGGGAAAACGCAAAAATCTCGAGGCCCGGGTAGAAAAATCGCGTTCTTTGTTCGCGGTTCATATTATACATTGCGCATTCACTGGATAACATCTGCTTAATCGCACAATGGGCTCACGGGTACGTTTCGTTGGGTCCTTTATTATAGCGTCTCAAAGAGTAGGACGAAGGGCCTGAAAAGGGTCTCCCTCCCGAAATCTTTAAGACGGTTCCAACATCTGCCCTTTACTCGCAGCTTATGCATACCTAGAGAGAAAAAGGAGTTTGCACGTGTCCTTTCAGGAAGGGATCTCGGTAGTGTTCATTGTGATCGACGCGCAAAACGGGAAGTGACAATTGACATCTGTCTTACGTTATGCAGGATTTCTGGGTCGAACTATTTTTAAAACGGCATATGACAGGCCTCCGTGTGTGTACGCTTGCGCGGCATAAAGATGTTTCCTGCCGATTCAGGGTACGTTAAATAGAAATAGATAATGTATTCGGTCCGTTTCCACGACGCGCGACCGCGTATTATTGGATCGTGCACGCGTTTTAAAATAATGCTTTTTCTATTTCGAAGGAAAACTCTCTGACGCCGTGAATATCAGATACGCGAGTATGCAATTGTTTCACTGTTTCTAATTTTGTTTTGGGATGTGAAACGAGGAGAAAATCAGGCAAAAGAATAAACTTCTTTCGTAAATTTTTTAATATAATTAATAATAATTTTTTGGTTATGTTTACTTGCAGTTAAATGATAAGTGACCTTCAGGGTATGCTCCTACTTTCTTTTTGTTTTGTTCATTATCATTAATTAAATTATTTTGTTATAAATATCACGAATTAATTTTGTATTATTATAAATTAAATTTTCGTATTATAAATATTGACTTAATAATTACATTATTTTATATAACTAACAATTACTTTGTTATATTTTTATTGCAACGTTTCGTAATTTTATTATTATAATTAAATTGAATTTGTAAATTATATATAACGAAAAGGATGTCTCAATTCCCATTTTGTCTGACATTTCAATATTATTATATTATTATACACACACATATATACAGTGCTGGACAAAAGTATTGGCACAGCACGGTTGTTGTGGTACAAGTGCTTATAACTACTAAACAAATTGATTTGAAGGAAAAACTTTTTGACATATTCATTTGTTATCTATTCTAGTTTTATTACATAGTAGAAGCAATAATATAAATACATTGATTCACGAACCAATAACAAAAATGTATTTATTGAACATTTTATGGGTGGACAAAAGTATTGGCACACGATGCTAAATGTAATATATCCGCATTTGTTTGAAAAATTTCCAATCGTCATTTTAAAATCTAGTTAGGTGACACCCCGATTGTCATTTTTAAGAACAATTATCCTAAAGTTCAGTCGTTTAGCAACAGGCAAAGTAAGAAAAAGTAATAATGTCAAGAAAAGCGAAAGAAACGACAAGTGAAGAAAGAGAAATAATACTAAATTTGTATAAAATGCAAAAATCTTATAGCGAAATATCACAAATTGTTAATAAAAGTCGTTTCACTATTAGAAGCATTGTAAAGCGATTTATAAATCAATCAGATTTTGATAGTGCGAATTGATGTGGTCGTCCTCCCAAGTTATCTGTTAGAGAAAAACGTAAAATTGTAAACGAAGTGAAGAAAAATCCTAAATTAAACTCTTCGGAACTCAGAATGATATTAAATAAAGAGTGTCAAAAAGAAGTAAATTCGAAAACTATGCGAAGGGTATTAAAAACTGCTGGATATTCTGCATGTGTTGCGCGAAGAAAGCCGTACATATCGGGAAAAAGTCGAAAGATGAGGGTTGAATTTGCCAAAGAATTTATAACGAAGGATTCAACATTTTTGAGCAACATACTGTTTTCAGATGAAAGCAAATTTAACATATTTAAATCAGATGGTAGAATATTAGTTTGGAGGAAGCCAAATACTGAATTGGATCTACGAAATTTACAATCGAGTGTAAAACATGGAGGTGGTGGAGTTATGGTGTGGGGTTCTATGGCAACATCTGTGGTTGACGAATTAATTTTTATAGATGATATTATGGATAAATGCACATATTTAAATATATTAAAACAAAATTTATTCAAAAGTGCGGAAAAATTAAATCTCCCGCGGAATTTCTATTTCCAACAAGACCGCGATCCAAAGCACACCGCTTACATCGTACGCCATTGGATCATTTATAATACTTCTTATTCCCTATATACACCACCCCAAAGTCCAGGTATGAATCCTATCGAACATGTCTGGAATGAATTGAAAAAAAAGATTCGAAAACATCGTATAACATGCAAAATAGACTCAAAGAATATTTTTTTACAAGAATGGAATAAAATCGAGCCGGATTTTACAAAAAAGTTAATTGATTCAATGCCCAAACAATTAAACGAAGTTCTTAAAAGGAAAGCAGGGTCAACTAAATATTAATATTTAATTTCAAGTCATTTTTAAACGTTTTTATTCGAGTGTGCCAATACTTTTGTCCACCCATAAAATGTTCGATAAATACATTTTTGTTATTGTTTCGTGAATCAATGTATTTATTTTATTACTTCTACTATGTAATAAAACTAGAATAGATAATAAATGAATATGTCAAAAAGTTTTTCCTTCAAATCAATTTGTTTAGTAGTTATAAGCACTTGAACCACAAAAACCATGCTGTGCCAATACTTTTGTCCAGTACTGTATATATTTTCCAAATGAGACTGAAAATTAAAATATGTATCCTTACATTTGAAAAGATTTTATAAACTATTCAATTTTCAAACACTTTTTGCACATGCACTCTTTGATTGCACTGCATAGATTATGCCAAACACATGGCTTATCGAACATAACCAAAAAATGAATTGAATACAGCGCGTTATATAATTACCACGTCCAAGACAGTGAAACTATTTTTTTTTATCGATGTTAACGAATTGAAACGCAAATATGAGCAGCTTGAGCGTAATCGAAACGAACGTAATTTCACTGATTTACATTATCACGAAGCGCAGTATGCAGGTTATTTTTGCTCAGTCGCCACGGTAATCTCACAGCAGCGGTGCTGTTGACTTTTTAATCGCGTGTCTCGCCCGTCAAACTACGTCTTATTTTAGAAGCATGTACAAGCGCGATTTCAGTAATTAATTAATATGTAGGTTGATATTGCTACGATGTGCAACTATACGTTACGTAAATTGTTATATCATTCTAGCGATATTTAAATTGTTACTTGTACTCGTAACGTCGTGTGCATAGGTGCCGCTTAATGCTTACGCGATCGAATGTTGTGCAGTGCACTTCGTGTCGATAAGTCTTGTTTACGTGAAACAAAGTGACATGGTTTGATCGATTAATTAATTAGTATCTGTAGAAATTAATGTTCATTATACAAGAGCATGCAAATAAATTGTGTTTCTTACATATACGAGAAATTGCAGAATTATTACGTGTTCGATTACAAAGGAGAATTATCTAATAAGTATCTGTTATCTGAATTTCGATTTCTTTCTTGTTGCACCTTTCTTATGGCTAATTACATTGGTGATAAATACATGGTGTATACTCATTGCATTACAATTTAATTAAAAAAATTGTGCATGGAGAAAATATTTAATTTTAATTAGTCGCTATATATTTATTTTCTTCGCAATAAAATTGTAGAAGTTTTTAGAATTTATATGAATTTTCCTCATGTCGAAACATGTATGCATCAGACTGTATATCATGTTTGTGAAGTTAGTTGAAGAGAGTGGAATTTAATAATAAATAAGTATATAAAATAAATGAAGTATGACAAACTTAAAAAGTATTTATTACTTTTACTTTTATTTGTTGTATATATTTTTGCTTGTAAATATTGATAAACGTTCATTTAATCACTGAATGATTAAAAATTTGTAATTATTGCCTCATATCAAGAGAATTTTTGTCTTTTTTTAAGTAATGTTAAATATATATAGTCTCGAATGATTAAATAATTTAATTTAATCATTAAGTCTTTAACCCAGAAGTCTAATTTAATTTTAAATATTTGTTTAATGGAAATGAAAATTATTGAAATAATTAATAAGTAATTATCATTAATAAATATATTATGAATATTTACATTACATTATCAGTACAAACATAATGTTGAAAATTAGATAAAAGTACTTATATATAATCTATATATTTAAATTTTGTTTTTTTTGTTAACAAAATTTTATGTGAAAAAATTTGATTTTATATTTTTGACTTTTTTTCCTGTTGTATGAACTACAATTTTCAATATATAGTATAAATAATATGAGTGTTAGTATTTATGTATGATGTTATAAATTTGGTAGTTTAGGATGTACAAATGTTTCTATATTGATATTTATATATATTCGTAATTGTATTGTTTTAATATGAATTATATTAATCACATAAGGAAAATCCACAACTGATCAGTTTTGCGAGAAGAGAGAAAAACATCAGCCTCTTTAGCTCAGTGGCAGAGCACTGGTCTCGTAAACCAGGGGTCGTGAGTTCAAACCTCACAGGAGGCAAATTTTTTTTTATTTATAACATTTGATACTTTTTTTTAGAAAAATTGTATAGTTAATGCACATACATGTAAATTATAAACGTAAAAATAGTATTGAGCCATGCGATTAAACTTAATTTAAAATAATAGTGCCAATTTTTTGTAATTCAATAGAACTATTTTATGATATGTGATAATGGATTTTTTATTTATGCTGAATCTAGTATTAATTAATAGGTATATACATCTAATCGTGTAGTAAAACAAAAATTTTAGAATGACAAAACGTTAAGAAAGTATCAAATTTTGTAACTAAATCCAATACTAATTGTCAGTTTATCCAACTACGAATTTGCCATAATTCTGCTCTAAATCCTAGTTTCAACAAATAATCTGATAATGACAAAATCTTAAATAAAAGACAACTTATACATTTGCTTCTAATTAAAAAATCTAATTTTAACGAAAAAAAAATAAATAGGTTATGTCAATCGTGAACCTATCATAGACTAACCACAAATTTAAAACGGATGGAATCTTGAATAAGAAAGTAATACATTTTCCTATTCTAAATTCACGATCAATTAACTCTTTTAATCATAAACAAATTTTAATGTCCTCAAGATTCTTTCGAATATTATCCATCAAACACGAAGACGAATTAATGAATGTCTAAAAAGGGATTCGACGGAGCAGCGTCAATTATAAGAAATCGGCCTGGAAACGGCGCGATTCGGAATTCAGCTTGCGTGTCGGAGGCTGCGAATGCGTTTCACGTAGAACGAACCTGCGCATTCTCGATATTCAGGAGTCACACCGACCAAGAGAGCCCGTACTGTTTCCGTAAAATGTCTGTAAAGTGGGGAACCAGAGGTCGCTTGCGTATATACCGAGATACTCCTGGCTATTTCAGGGGGGTTAGGTTCGTGACGTCTGAGGTAGGGAGAGACGTTTTTCCCTTCGTTTTCATGAGGAACACCGACGAGCCACGAGACGAGCGAACGGAATGTTAATTCTCAGCGTTAGACGCTCGATCGTGAAGGATCGTGTTCCTTAATGAAACTCCGGCCGCTCGAAAAAGTGTAAAAAACCGTGATATTACGTCGCGGAGACTTTCAGCCGCGACCACGTCGAACCTCGCCTTCTTACATCATCGCTTTCGTTTTCTACTCGCATCGAGTGGAATCGTAAAGCGATTTAAATGATGCTCCCACGAGAACTGAACGTTCGAAGAAGAGCTTCCGTTTGGTTAGGTTAGGTGTGCCTTTTTATATCTCATATACGATCATCGATAATTAACCTTACATTACTTTGAATGGAATCAAATATGCAGACATTTTTATGCTTTCAATCTCGCAAACGATATGATAAATTTTTTCATTAAAATATAACCATTTTGAGCTTTAGTTGAATATTGTGACTCATAAAAATTAGTTTGGTGAAGATGCACATTTATGGAAACTTGATGTATGCGGCTAAGTAAGCTGTGTTATAAAATATGAGAAAAATATGGTTGAAAAGCATCTATTGCTAAGTGTTAAAATCGTTATTAAAAATATAAATATGGTTAATTAAGGGTATTACGGTAAAAATTATTATGACGAACTAAAAGTGAATAAAAAAATTAATATTATTAAGGATTAAAAATATTAGAAAACGGTAACTTAATTCACTTTTTTAAAATTCGCAGTTAATTTTATTTAAGCAAATTGCATTTCAATATTCTCTAATATCAAAAATTTATTCTTAAATATTAAAAATTTATTTATTCGACAATTTTTATTTTTTCAGTACAAACTGCATACATACAGCAATATTTATTTTTTTTAAGAATAAGTAATTTTTATTTAATTTTTTAACGATAATAAATACAATTTCGTTTGTAATTTTTATAGAATTAGACGATAAATATGTTACGATTTCAGGGTTCACATTCGCTAATCCCGAGTTTCACCAGTAGATAGTTACGGCACTGATACATTCAAACCGGTTTTACTCGATCACGAGACTTTAGGCGATCGTTTGCGACGTGGGCGAGGTAATGGTCCGTTCGACTGAAAATCAAAATCCTTTTGCGATAGCTTCATGTGAACTGGAAAATAAAATCTTATAATTAAAGTTATATAATGTCTCATAAATTTTTTGATTACATGAGACGTTCTTTCGGATATTACAAATTTTTATTTCACCGTGAAGTTTGCAATTTAACTAAGTTGTTTAATTAAGTGTTTTAAATTTTAAACCATTTTTCATTTCTTTCTTCTTATTTTCTCCTACTTTAAAGTAGGATTTTATAATTAGTTTTTACAATTTTTTATTACTCGTTACTCGTTACTGAGAATTTGTGAATTTCTTGGGTACATATGTATCTCGTGAGATCTGAACTCGAAAAGTACATGCACTCGTTACGTGTTTATTAATTTGAAAAAGATGGAAAGATACATAGATTGGTAGAGTTGTAAGTTTTCATTATTTTAATAATTTTTATTTTTCCTTCTTTTAAATTTAAATAGTTTTCTTTCGTTTTAATGATTGTTTTATTTCAATGATTTATTAGTATGATTAACCAGCAGAGTGTACTTTTTTAATGAGAAATCAGAAATTTTAACAATTAAATGACGTGATTGCTCTGCTTATATAATAAAAAAAAAAAAATTATCTGCAATTAAATCCTTTTATTGACTCAGATGTAAGTTTTGAACTTGAATTTCCAAGATTTTATACTGCTGCTTCCTTAATACTTATTGAAAATTACTATTAAGAAGAATATTTTTTAAACTCGAAAAAAGAACAATTGTGTGGTAATACAATTTTATATAAAACATATGTTGCACAATAGAATAGATTAAATATATTAATATCTCCTTTGAAATAATGTAAGACACAAAGAGCAATGAATAATTTATCAAAAATTATGAATTATTAATATTAGTACAGTACTGTGCATAGTATAAAGTATGATAAGAATTACATTGTTATATTGATATTCATAATCATTTCCCAGAATAAAAAAAGTTACAAGTTATTTAATTCATTTTACAATAGTTTTAAAGTTCTTAACAACATGGTTTAGTATATACAATAGGAAATGCTTATGATGCAAAGATATAGCTTAATGATAAAGAGCAACATATTAGTAACAAATTTTGTTTCAGTGTTTGTAATGTTTAAAAATTTAGATATCTTATCTAGATTATGAAATTTTAGTGATCCACTGAATATTAAAAAAGAGAATTTGCAATGGCTTTTAATAATTCTTGATAAAGTATAAATATGAAAAATATATTTCTATATTTTATGTAATTTAATATACTTTTAAAGATAGTAGGATTATGATTTAAATTCTAAATAAACTAGAAGAATTTTTCTAATATTAGTCGTAGTTAAAATCAATTTATAATTCAATATATATTTATGGTTAAACATTATACCAAAATTTTCTCCAATTTTATAATAATTTTATAACAGATGAAATAGAATTTATCTTAGAATTTATCTATGAACTGAATTTTATTTTACCGTAATTCCTTCCTTAATACTTTCAATTATACCCATTACATTCTTTCCTGTATCCTCCAATAATTTTATCGCAGAGATTAATTACAGTTGCTTGGTAACATGTATAATATTTGCATACATTCTCACTTTTATTCAATTCACTTCAGAGTTAAATAAATAATATCGAATGTTACAAAATAAATGTAACAAACATACATAGAATATTCACAGGTTATGTCTTCTAAAATTAAAATAAATTTCTATCGAGATTCAACGTTGCTACCAATTTCATCTACTGCCGACTAATTAAACTCTGCGTAGCGATACTTTATAATGCCCGTAATATGTTTAAAAACAATCTTCGTATACGCATTAAAACGGAGCTACAAGGATATTCGAACGGCCAACCAAGACGATCGCGGCGAGCGGAAATGGATAGCACCGAGCGACATCTACGCATCGCGAACGGCCGCGAAAAATTGCGAAATTGCTTATCGCGGCTACACGAGGGCTTCGTAATTTTTCACTAACTTCCGCTGGTGGAAAAAGCTGAAATTATGCCGACTACGTAGGGGTACATAGGCACGTTTAAGCAGATAGATACATACAGGTACATACGGTGGCGCGTCGAAGCGTGAGGGGCATACGATTCGCTCGCGGACGAGCAGTTACTCGCGTTGCGGGTATTCGCCGTGCATTCCCGCCGCTAGTATTCTAGTATTCTGTGCCGTGCTCAGGGCACCCTCGGAACTACGGGCCTACGTGACCGGCATTGCCAGCGACCCTCTTTCGAGAAAGGCGCCTTCCAATCCACGAATTGCAAAATATTCCACAATTACGGAACTCGCCGCGCGACGTACGTGGCGTTCCACTGCTACGCGACCAATCGTCGCCATCCAATCGAATGTTCTTCTAGGGATGAATAGAACACGCGCCTTCGATGCGTTTCTTGTAATACAATGGCGTGCCAAAGTATACCGACAGGCAGATGTCATGCGTCCTTTTCTGAAAAAGAAAAAAATTGTATTTGACATATTTTGATTGATTTTCAAAAAGTATTTTTATAGTATTTTTGTGGAATGTGGTTACATTTCATTAATATAGAATTAAATGAAATAATTTTTATGCACTAAGTATATCGTGGATTGATATTTTGTCAATTTGAAGTTTTTAATTTTCTATCTACTTCAAAAAAATGATTTTAGTCCATTTGTATTTGTTCTATTTTGTAGGTTAGAAATTTTACTTAATTACTCAATTCTGTGTAACTGAAAATCATAAAATTGTATTTATTAGATGACACTAGAAAATATATATGTGAATCACTGCATTTATTTAAAGAATTACTAAATTAACCTGTCCAAACATAAGTAGAATAATCTGTTTCACAAGGGACCTTATACGCTACTATGTTTTTGCGAATCGCTAGATTTTGCCGGGTTGGTTTTTGTTGAGGTGATAGTGTTTTTGAAGAGATTAAGAGGGGACTAGGGGGTCGAAGGATTTGCGGTTTATGGTTAGTTGGTTTGCGTAAATAGAGTGGTTTTGTGAAAGCTTTGTGGAAATCGAAGTTTTGGAAAGAGGTTAACCTCTTCAGCGAGGGGAAAATTTCTGCACGCTATTCGTTAGATTTTTATTGATTAATTCGTTTCTTCTGATTCCTATTGATTTTATTTTTATTATACGTAAATGACGCAATAAGTTGTATTTCTTCGCAAAATTTTGTTTTAAAATGAATATTTTGTAAGTACTTAGTCCATCAATTTTTATTCTTAACCTCAATTCGTTACCAATAGTCAGTTATTTATATTACAGTATGTATATTAATACATTTGTTATCACGCATTATATACACATGTATACGTAATACACTAAGTTTGTGTGAAGGATCAGTTATGTAAGTATAAAGGGATTACGTTTCAATTTTCGATGCGATAAATAGATGATGCTCGGTTTGCATTTAGTAAAGATTACTAGAGTACAGTGTAGTAGTATATGTTACGTTCTGCATATACAAAGAGTGATGAACTGCGCCTGCTTTGATATTACAACGTGTGTCATATTGCATAAAATTATTAAATCCTCAGCGTATTTCTTGTTCCTTTTCATACATCCGACGATGTATTACGTCACACCGTTACCATAATCTGTTAACGAATTGTTTTGAGACATTTTTCACAGCTGCATATATTCAATTTGAAATATAAATTAATAAGAAAAGATTAAAATGTTTCATACCTGAATAACTCAATACTTTGTAAAAAATTTAAAAATAAGTGTTTTCCAGTGTTTTGAATACATTACATATTTCCTTTGCAATTTTATTCTCTTCCTTATGATAAAATATTTTAAATAAAATAGCTGCAAGAAGTTTTGAAATTTTATTACCTAATAATCTCTTAGATATAATTTTTTTTTTTTAAAAGTTCTTTGTTAATAAATTTTCTATTAATTTGTTTAAAAGAGTAAACTGTTAGTAGTTTCATACTGCTTATAATCATGGAATTTAGTACCGTTTCATTTAAGAACCGACTAAATAACATGTGGCACCAACAGAGATAAATGACGCGACGTATTCAAGATGCCATACGGGGATCTGTACGGTGCACAAACTTCATTCTCGAAGGACTAAAATCCAAGCATAGTTTGTAATCGTTAAATTTCTTCGTGAACGGTGATAGAAAACGTGTTAAATATAAAATGTCGTATTAAAACAACGAGTTCTAATTCAATATACATATGTGTCGTTATTTGGTTTTTACGAATAAAAAATTATAACCTGTTATGTGCAGTTCACGGAGAATTAGTGTTTGTGTATGAATAAAGTGCTTCTAGTTTAAATAGTGCAAAACATTTGGAAATTGACGTGAGGAAGTTGCCGATGAGTATTGCAATGAAACGTCAACTGCAGTGAGTCCTAAAAATGTTAAGGAGGTTAGGTCGTAATTTTGTCAAATTGACGCTTTTCTTATTCTGAAAGGTTAGGACGACTACGCTATAAAAAATAAATGATTTGGAAAACCCAGTAGGAAAGTGATCCTCCTCAACGACAATTCTTGATTTCATTCTACGATTGTGACACAGAAATTATTGCGTAAACTTGAGACAGAAGAATGAGAACGTTCACCATAAATTCGACACAGACGAACAATACGACGTTGCGATTTCTCACTGGCGACGCTGTACGATTGGACAGGCTTATATTTTTAGCGATACGATTCTATGTAAAAATATAAAGTATTGAACCTGAAATCCCTAAAATATATATAGGGACCCTTTGAAAGTATAATGGAAATGTAACAGTCAATGTTGTCACACATTACAACGGAGAATTGTAGAGATTTATAAAAAGTTATAGATCGATAAATCGTTACAGAAGAAAATTTGTTGCAGTGCAAATT